>NC_133361.1:35340435-35416313 GCF_049309525.1 Garra rufa | reverse complement strand
TGTGTGATTTTGGCTGTAGGTTCATCGATTACAGCTAACAGTTATTCAAGGGGAAGAAGGAAATATTTTTTTATTTATTACATTCATTAGATTACAATATTCTGTTTTACGGCATTCTTTTATGTTTATTTTAGCAGTTAAATTTAAATTTAGCAGATTGGAATTTAATTATTAAATTATGTTTTTAGTAATGTTTAGGCCCCCGAATGGGCCCCAGCCTCTAGTTGAGAACCACTGTGCTAGATATTGTTACAAAATTAAATGACTAACATCAACAATTCATTTCTGTGAATAAATGTGTGACATAACATGAGTAGTATACTAGTCATGTGAACTTAAACTGGTGGCCCCCATGAGCCAACCTGATAAATCAGTTTTTATCATCTTCAGCTCATGTGATTGTATTTTTTATTGTTTATATTAAAAAATAAATAAATTAAAATAAAAATGCTAATTTAGGGGTAAAATGTTTTATTGAGATATTTATGATTGCTGCAGCATGTGCTCATACCTGTATTTTAGTAATAGCAAGATTAGACCCAGCAGTTCAGAAAACAAGAGGGTAATTTAAAGGGTTAATCCCCACTGAAATCTGTAGCAGTGACTTCAAAAGGAGCCTATATCTCAGTGTGTAGTAACTGACAGAGCGCTTATGAAGATAACCCATGATATCTCAGTGTCACTTTCCTCATAGATCTCTGTCTCTGCTCTTTGTTATGGTGCAGTTGTTTAGCAGAGATTTAATTTAATCCTGCTGATCCTGAGGCTGACCCTAATCTACCGGCCCATTAATAGGATTAGGTCTCAATGGACGAGAGCACTTAAATGTGGACTAAAGGCACAATGTACACCATATTAAGTGTTGCACGAACAGGTATTTGACATGGTCCAAAGTTTCGATGTGACTTTATGCAGTTTATGCCGCTTTGTCGTGTTTTATCTGGAAAAGGGCAGTTTTCTTTGCCATTGCTGTTTGAATGGTGTATCTTATTTTTGTGGGCGTATCAGATTGTAGGTTTGAACTTAATCTGATTAGCTTTATTAATGTCTTTTGAACTCTTACGGACAGTAAGCCTGGATTTATCGTACGCTACTGACTTGACCTCTGTTACCACACTGCCCTCTTGTGTACATAGCTGTAACACTGCTTTCAAGCTTAGCTGGATGCTGTACAGTCGAAAAAGAATCATAGTTATCAGTCAGCTCTCATTGAGAGACATTACAAAACAGTTTTGTAATAAATATAATAAAAAATGAATCTAAATAAATTAAAAAAAGGAAAATAATGTTTTTTTAGAATCAATTAGTATAATAATAGAAAATGTAAAAACAATAGTAAATAAAATAAAAAATAGAATAGGAGAATTGCATAAACAACTCAGAATTTGAAAGAGGCAGGATGTGGTTAAATAGCATTATAATGATGCAGGTTTTTGACAGTTTGGTCATTTTGCAGGCTCTTTCGTACCTGGGTCTAGATGTAACAGATGAGAAGAGACGGCAGCTCAGAGAGAGTCTCACTACAGACCCTCAGGGAACGGTTTCGTATGGAGGTATAGACACATCCTTTACACCTTTATGCTGCAGCTGCATAACATGATCCTCACCCTGTCAAGATAAAGGAAATACTCACTCATTTTTTTCATTTTGATGTGGATTTGCATTTTCTTTTAAAAAAATCACACACTTTAATATTAGAAGTTAGTCTAAAACAGGGCCCTTTTTGATCTGAAGTGCGATTTTTATTCTTTTTCACTTCATTTTCAAATTATTACGCTGTGCACACTTATGTTTTTGCACCGTCCATGCAATAAATGCACATCCTGCGCAAATGTCCTTAAATCAGTGGGGTTTTATAGCATATTTAATTTAGCTGTTCAGGTAATGTTAATGGTATTAACCATGGGGTTGCCATTTTACGATATAAGATTACGATTAGGATTTGAAATATAAACTGAAACTCAATTTGGAAACATTCAAAAAATATGAAGCGATTCTTACTTGTTCTGGATATGTTGTTTAAGCATGAAGAGCTGGTATTGACCCATCTTTCAGAATCAGCAAATCATGTGCAAAAAAATTTCCTTTTTTTACAAAGCAGTCCAGACCCCAAAACCTCTATCCATAATTCACACCCTAAATTATGGAAGCCCATTTTCGCCACTAAATAAGAAATATAAAAATAATAATTGTGACATTTTATTTCACACTTCTGAGTTTTTTTGTCAGAATTGCTTGACGCAAACTCACAATTGTGACTTTTTTTTCTCAGAATTGCCAGATAATTTGCAAAACTCGCAATTTTAAGAAATAAACTCGCAATTCAGAGAAATAAACTTGCAATTATGAAAAATAAACTCGCAATTGTTATAAAAGTTATAAAAAAGGTAAATACATTGTATCTCACAATTCTGGCTTTTTTCTCAAAATTGCATGATATAAACTCGAAATTACGAGTTATAAAGTCAGAATTGCAAGACATAAAGTCAATTCTGAAAAAAAAGTCAGAATTGTGAGTTTACCTCTAATAGTTATGACTTTTTTCTCAGAATTGCGAGTTTATATCTTACAGTTGTGACTTTTTTTCTCAGAATTGCGAGTTTATATCATACAGTTGTGACTTTTTTTCTTAAAATTGTATGTTTATATCTTGCAATTCTGGCTTTATAATACGCAATTACGAGTTGTTAGATATAAACACAATTCTGGGAAAAAATAAACCCTTTTTTGCTCGCAAGTCTGACTTTATTTCTAACAACTGTGAGTTTATGTCATGCAATTCTGACAAAAAAGTCAGAATTGTGACTATATTTTGCAATTCTGACTTTATAACTCTTTATCTTTATTTTACGAGTTTATTTCTCATAATTGCGAGTTTTTATCTCACAGTTGTGACTTTTTACTTAGAATTGCGAGTTTATATCTGGCAATTTTGACTTTATAAAATGCAATTATTTATTTCTAAGAACTGTTTATTTCTCAGAATTGTGGGTTTATTTCTTGCAATTCTGGCTTTATAACATGCAATTATGAGTTTTTAAGTCAGAAATGTGAGATATAAACTTGCAATTCTGAGAACATAGTCTTTTTTCTCTCAAATTATGAGAACTCCCCATTGCGAGTTATAAAGTCAGAATTGCAAGATATAAAGTCACAATTCTGACTTTTTTTCTCAGAACTACATGATTTAAAGTCAGAATTGCGAGTTAAAAACTTTTTACTTGCAATTGTGAGTTTATTTCTCAGAATTAACTAAGAATTTTTTTATTTTCTGAGAAAAAATTCAGAATTGCAAGATGAAAAAAACAGGTTGCATGACAAATAAAAAGGATTACTGCAGTTAGGCCAAAAAGGAAGTTATAGCTTAGCTCGCACTCATTGCTCAGATGACAGTGATTACCGGTGCAGCATGCGTGCCTAAGGTTC
This sequence comes from Garra rufa, assembly GCF_049309525.1. Lineage (NCBI taxonomy): Eukaryota > Metazoa > Chordata > Actinopteri > Cypriniformes > Cyprinidae > Garra > Garra rufa. The sequence continues at coordinate 35,412,887 of NC_133361.1, read as the reverse complement.
CCAAACTCTGAAATAACCACAGGAAATAATCACATTTTGACATGGACGGAAATACCTATTTTAAAAAGGAGAATCACAGTCCATATTTGGATATTGAGCTTGAGTTTAACACTTAGAAAGAGACAGATCATCAGGAAGGAAACATTTTTTGGGGTTCAGTACAAACTTAGACAGCTAAGTATATTTCCAGGCTGCTCGCGACAGAGAGTTACGCTTCTCAGCAGGAAGATGCCACCGCGGCAAATCCTGATCAAAGTGCTTGCTGTGGAGCAAGAGTTCTGCCTGTTTTCTTGTACTTCAGCTGTGCAAACACTTGGAGCAGGGGCACCTGAACATAAATATTCCCTCTAGACAATCTTTCTCCTGTTATGAGGAATATTCTGAATAGATTTCACTGAGTGACGAGAGAAGAGAATATATTGCACCCAGTTTCTGTTTATCAAGCAAATGTTGACCTGAAATCACATATTTTCCCAGAAGTCTCGATGGTTTTGATGCTGTAATACATGCTTTTTTATATTTCTAGTGCTATTCTTGGCTGTTTCTAACTACGCCTCTGTTTTCCTAATAAGACTTTGTGGAGGCCACACGCAGCGTTTATCAGGAGAAGCTGGAGGAGGCGGGACTTGGAGAGGGTCCATTCATGTTCTCCTATCAGGAAGCGGCTAGTTTGATGGACACCTCTGCCTTTCATTCCCCAGTAAGTAGACCCGCAGGATTTAGTATCAGAGCGCTTGACTTTGATTGGGGCTAAACTTGAGCGCAATCCTCAGAGCACCTCCTCACATTGAGACTTCACTTTCTCCTGAAGTTGAGCATGTCGGGAGATTTACTCAGCATTCTTAAAGGAGCTTTTCTGCTGCTCAGGAAAGTTATCAAAGCTGTCTTTTAAGCTCTTAAACACTTCGATTGTCAGAGTTTGCCTATTCTGTGCCCTGCTCCTTAGGATGTTTCTCACATTGATTTATAAGAATTGAATTGGTCCTTGTTTTAATGTTCTTTTCAGATCTCAGAGGTCACACACGTATTAAGGAGTTGTTTTAGGAGTGTCGCTTTCTCTTTTCAGACCTATGAGTCAGAGTGCAGCTACAGCAGTGAGGAACTGGAAGAGTTTCAGACTGAAGTCAAACAACTCCAGCTGCAAATGAAACAACTTAAAGTGAGTACTAAAATAAATAATGCATTGTGTTGCTTCCTACCTGCAAGGTCCAAAATGAAAACTCTTTCATTAATTACTCACCCTCATGTTGTTCCAAACCTGTAAGACCTTCAGTAATTTGCAGAACACAATATATTTTTGATAAAATCTGAGAACTTTCTGAATCTGCATAGACAGTAACACAACAACCACATTCAAGGCAGAAATATGTAATTTTAAGTTTGAACCCTGCCTGACTTTCTATCAAGTTTTGCAATAAAAAGCGTTTGTGATATAAACATGTATTGCAATGCTCTCAGGTGTTACTGAAAGACACAGAAGACAGTAAGAAGACTCTGGAGGAGGAACTGCAGAAGACAGCTGAGGTAAAGCCTGCAGAATCTCAAATAAACACGATTTGTTTGAGGTGACTTAAATGCATTAAAATATGCCATCCACTTATTAAAGGGATGGTTCGGAGTAGAATTGACTTCATTGCTATGCACTCCGAAGCCCATCTAAATACCCCATCCGACGTTTTTTTTACCTTAGTCGAACATTTATGGAGATATTAGAGTTTTTCGAATTGCTTGTTAAAGGAGTGAATGGTACGTGATGTATCTCGTAAATTGCACCACTAAACGTGCAAGTAATCTTACCAAACTTGTACAGTAGTGTAAATAGGTTATGTACTCACAAAACGCTGCATCAGAACATTTGTAAGTCCACCATGAGTGTTTTAAAAACACGTTTTACCCGAGAACTACTAGTCTCAGAAACTACAAGTCGACGTCACTTCCCTGGTTTGAAAAAAGCACGTAAAAGTCCTCCTACTACATCTGTGTGCATGTCAACTTGTAGGAGGACTTTTACGTGCTTTTTTCAAACCAGGGAAGTGACGTCGACGTGTCGCCATTTGTAGTTTTTGAGACTAGTAGGGATCGGCTAAAACATGTTTTTAAAACACTCATGGTGGACTTACAAATGTTCTGATGCAGCATTTTGTGAGTACATAACCTATTTACACTACTGTACAAGTTTGGTAAGATTACTTGCACGTTTAGTGGTGCAATTTACGAGATACATCACATGTACCATTCACTCCTGTAACAAGCAATTCGAAAAACTCTAATATCTCCATAAATGTTTGACTAAGGTAAAAAAAACTTCGGATGGGGTATTTACATGGGCTTCGGAGTGCATAGCAATGAAGTCAATTCTACTCCGAACCATCCCTTTAAGAGGCATGTGAGCTGTTTTAGTACATCAACACTTTGTGATGCCTCATCATATGTGACCCTGGACCACAAAACCTGTTAAAAGGATCAATTTTTTGAAATTGAGATTTATAAATTATCTGAAAGCTTACTAAATAACTATTTTTGAAAAACAGGAATCTGAGGGTGTAAAAAAATCTAAATTAAAATATTGAGAAAATTGCCTAAAGTTGTCCAAATTAAGTTCTTAGCAATGCCTGTTACTAATCAAAAATTAAGTTTTGATATATTTACAGTAGGAAATTGACAAAATATCTTAATGGAACATAGTCTTTACTTAATATCTTAATGATTTTTGGCATAAATGAAGAATTGATCATTTTGACCAATACAATGTATTTTTGGCTGTTGTATTGTGGTCCAGGGTCGCATATTTGTATATACCAAACATATACATTTAAAACATTTCTCCAACTCATTAGTTTGTGCATTCCCTTATTTGCATGTATGTGGATGAAACAGAAGGCCACAGCCACAGTGGAGGAGAATAAGTGTCTGAAGAGTAAGCTGCAGGTAGCAGAGGCTGTTCAGAGACAGACTAACAGTGCTGAACAAGACTATGAGGAGGTCATTCAGCTCCTGGAGGCTGAAATCAAAGATCTGAAGAACCAGCTAGCCGGAAAGAAACAGAGAGGCCTGGAGGCTACTAAGGTAAATCTTCCTCATTACATCTCTGTTTGCTGAAAAATTATATAATTTTTAAGAAGATTTACAAGATGATGCAATGACTGAAAACTTTTGTAGACTGGAAATGAGTTGGCAGTTAATTGTTGTCCAGTACAACATAGTCCTGTTTACTATTTGTATATTATTATGAATTTTGACATAGGTTTTATTTTTTTTTACAATTTCATTTTAGTTCATTTAGTTTCATTTTTATTTTATAGTCTAGATTGCTATAATTTATTATTTCACATTTAGTTTTAGTCAACTAAGACTTCAGCTTCTATTTTGTTTCAATGAATAGTTATATTTCAGCTTTATTTCAGTTAACGAAAATGATTTTTAATAGTTTTCGTTTTAGTAAATAATACATCCACTGGTTTTAAAGGCTATTTTCCTCACAGGAGGATGTGATGGAGCTGAACAGGAGGCTCAATGCCATTGACAGCCAGTTGAGAAGGTCTGAACTTACACGGAAACACCTGGAAATATCCAACAAGAAGCTCCTTGGCTTTGCACAGGTAAACACAAACCACATTTTTTGACTTAAGGGGTAAACCTAAAAATTACCACATTATTTACTCGCCCTCATTTCATTTTAAACCTGTTTAATTTTCTTTCTTCTGCTGAACACAAAATATGATTTTTTGAAGAATTCTACTAACCAAACAGTTAACGGTAGCCATTGACTTCCAGTATTTTTTTCCACACAATGAAAGTCATTGGCTACCGTCAGCTGTGTACTAACATTCCTCAAAATATCTTCTTTTATGTTTAGCAGAAGAAACAAATTCATACAGGTTTGTAACATCATGAGGGTGAGTAAATGGTGACAGAACTTGCATTTTTGGATAAACTATCCCTTTAAAGTTCACTGTTGTATCTCAGTATCAGTGGTGCTTCAGAAATAAAATAACATCCAAGTTTAAAATGTGCACTCGTGTTTTTTACAGAATGTCCACAAAGTTCTTACCAGTAGCAGCTTATTTGGGATTGAAACTGGGTAAGTTTCTCAAGACAAACACTGAAAGTTGCAGTGTCTCTCTTGTCAGAGATCATGACTTACCGTCCTTATCCTACAGGTGCGCACAAGCATCTCCAGCGACTGATAGCCCTAAAACACCCTCCCCAATCCCAGACCCTGCCTGCCAGCTTGCAGCTGAAGCCAAAGAGCTCGTAGATGGTGTCTGCTCACTTTGCACTGAGGATCACAGTAAGTGAGAAATGTGAACTAGATCATCAACAACTCTTAGTCTGATTGTTTGAAGTCTGTTTGAGTGGAGTGTGACTTACATGATTTGGTACATAAGGACAATTTCTGGACAATTTGTTTTAATTAACTCCAAAAAAAAAAAAAAACAGCATATGCTGGTTAGGTATGTGTTGAAGCATGGCTGCTGGTTTAAACTGGTCCTTAGCCGGTCATGATGTGGTTTTAGCTGATCAGCAGCCATGCTTCAACACATACACTGTAACAAGATTACTGTGAAATTTACAACAACTTGCTGGCAGCAATTGGCAAGTAAGTTGCTGTAATATATTCCACAGTATGCTGACTGTAAGTTTAATCACAGTAACTTACTGTACTAATGTAATTTTTATACTGTGAATATCACAGTACCATAATTGCATTCAGGTTAATAGAATGCTCTTCTTGAATGAATTAATTCATGAATAAATTAATTTTTAACAAATAGTAGTTAGTTTACTGTACTATAATGAACATTACTGCTTTAATTGTGTGTAGTCTAAAAAGAAGACACTGTTTTTGTCACAAAAGTAACATTTATTGACTTTAAATTGTGAAAATACATAAAATAGCATAGCATACAATACATTTCAATTTTGTATTTTTCAGTGTGTAAACATTTTTTTATTTTGCATAAACCTAAAATTGTATAGATTCTAACTATAAAAATTTAGCTCCAGTATATATCAAACATTACATGACAAACCAGAAAATAGTTTTCATTACTGCCGCTTGTCAGAGAAAGTTTTAACAGCATTATAAAATAACAGCGATATCAGTTTATTTTATTTTGAGTTAAGAAGCTAACTTAGCAAAGTGTTTTCAATATAATTTTTTAATATCAGTGAAAATAAACAATTACATTTATACAATGGTGGCCAAAATTATTAGAACACTAGTATTTTCACCAGCTGAAATCTCACAGAAATTCCACTGGATTATTACAATTAAGGGCAAAAATGAATGTTTGGAAATGTAAACTGATATTTCCTACTTACACTACAGCAAAAGATAGAAAGAACTGACTTAAACCCATGTTTGGCTGGTAAAAACACTAGTGTTGTAATCATTTTGGCCACCACTATAAATATCATTCCTCATATATTACAGACATCAGTTAAGCTTATATTTCGTTATCAAAGCGTTTTAAGTAAAACAGCTCTATATGTAACAGGTGCAAACAGAAGAAGACCAAAAATGGGATGCAATAATTCTGGTTTCTGCGTGTGACGTTCAGCATGAATCTTTTTTTCTTTCCTGAGATGGACATGAGCTGGCATCATCTTCCTGTTATTAATGTGGAAGTTTATAAGCGAAACTGACAGCTTCATTATATTTTAAAATATAGAAAATCAGAATGGGGGTCTACATATCATTAAAAATATTTTCAGTACACAAATATCAAATGTCAAGGAAGGAATTTTATTTCACTATTTACAGGGTAGAATTTTTTAAATATCAATTTATTGGCAATTTATGATCATTTTTAAGAGCTGCACAAGTAAAATAAACACAGTATGAGTGGGGTTGGACAACGTACGGTAACATATTAAGCCATAAAATGACAGTTCAGACAAAGGTTTTCACACAAAAAATTCTGATACTGAACTGTATTTCAGCTTTTATATCAATTAAAAGAGATAAATCAAGTATATCATTTATTTATAAATTTATTTAAAATATAAATGTTACTGTCTTAATTGTTTAGATATTTAGAAGGCACATTAACTTTTCACATTTACAACTCTTCTTGTAAATTTTTTCTGCATAAAAACATGGGCCAATAACTAATAATTTGACCATAAACAGCTCAAAAAATGTATTGTAAATAAAAATTCATCCTCTGTCACGAGGTGGCGCTTCAGAAGCGCTGGAATATTACGGCATAACATCTCGAGTGAAAACTATAAATGTAACAATAATGACAAAAAATATGGAAAAATAAAGAGCTACTTTACCTTTCTGAGGTCAAATTGGAAAAAATACACACATTACGTCGGTTAATCCAGCTGAGAGAAAAAATGCAGATCACAACTACTGTATTATGATTCACAGGAAAATATAATTTTACTGTAGAATTTCCCGCGGTTGTATTTTACCCATGATGCATTGCCGATTTACAGGAACATGCTGTATACATATTCCACAGTATGGATTTGTTCATTTTACAGTAATAATGCTGTGAAAACTACAGAAATTTGAGTGTACCTAACCAGCATATGCTGTTTCTTCTTGTGTTTTCTCATCTGCAGTGTTATTATTATTCATGAAATGTTTGGTTGTTTTGCAGCATTAGTGCAGTATGTAGAGGGAGACGTTGTGAAGGCTGAAGAGGACTGTGATTCAGAGTGAGTGGCTGTTTTTGTTGTGTTATGAAGCAATCAGCATTTTCCCCTTCAACTGCTGCTGTCAGCTGAGTTTAGCTCAGGCCAAATGTTCATTTCACTGTCACAAAACCCTTCACTATAACTGCTGGCCTTGCAAAGTTTCTCAGTTATCCAGTTTGACAAGGAGTTTTGAAAAACACCAAAGCAGATGTCACGTGCTTCATATTTTAGACATATAGAGTTTTACATAGTATTAATCATGCCATTTTGAAATGAGAACAATCAGGGCAGCCTTGTCATAGGGTCAGTCCGAACCGAAGTACTCAAGGGTGCATTTCAGAACAACATTGGAAACCAAACTATATATATATAATACACGTGTGTGTTTAAATAATTGTATAAAAATAATCTATAAAAGTAATGTATTATTTCTTCAAAGAAATTAAAAGCTTTAAAATATTTAATTTTCAACTTAACGTTTTAAAGGGAACCCCAGGTATTGTGACTGTATGGCTTAATATAACGTAAATGATGTCTCTTACTGATATTTAGTGAAAAACTCGTGAAAGGTTTACATTATTTAAAAAATATTTGAACTATGGGGGTGCAGTTATTTCAATGACATGAATTGGATGCACTCTGTGAGCTACTGGCGCTAACTGTTGCTATTTTTACCACAACGCTCTTTGGAAAATAAAATACTGAAAGGCCTATGATGCCACGTTGTGAGGCTTTTGGTTGTAATTTGTAGTTGAAGGGGCAACAAGAGAAACAATGTAAGTCTTCACTGCTTTCCTAGTGATAAGAAGAGGAGAAAAGAATGGGAAGATGCCTGTGGACAAATAAAACTTCCTAAAGACCCGCATCTTTGTTCTCTCCTGATGCTTTTAAGGCTTTTAGGCAACTACAGCTACTGAAAGAGCTTACAAGGCAGAGACAAAAAAAAATGCTAGATGCAATTCTGGCAAGATGTAAACATGCCAATGCTTGTCATGACGCTGCAGCCACTGAAGGAGTTTCTCAGTGTGGATTTCACTCTATATTAATATATGATTGGTACAGTACTTGGTTTAAGCCTAGGCCTGTCAGCTCTTTCATTAGCAATGGCTATCGAATAAAGATTTTATTTTCCGAGTTGTGCGATAGTAAAAAATAGCAACAGGTAGCACCTGTAGCTCACATCATCGAAATAATGCCCCCCCCCATAGTCTATAATATGTATGAAATGATGTCAATTTGTCAAGTAATGTAAATCTTCCATGGGTTTTCTACTACATATGTGACCCTGGACCACAAAACGAGTCTTAAGTAGCACAGGTAGTTTTGTAGCAATAGTCAAAAGTACACTGTATGGGTCAAAATGTTTTTTGTTTTGTTTTTTGCAACAAAATATTAGGATATTAAGTAAAGATCATGTTCCATGAAGATATTTTGTAAATTTCTTACCATAAATATATCAAAACTTAATTTTTGATTAGTAATATGCATTGCTAAGAACTTCATTCAGACAACATTAATGGTGTTTTTCTCAATATTTAGATTTTTTTGGAACCCTCAGATTCTAGATTTTTTAATAGTTGTTTATCAACCAAATATTGTCCTATCCTAACAAACCATACATCAGTGGAAAGCTTATTTATTCATTACGCATAATTCTCAGTCAAAATCTCAGACTAGTTTTGTGGTCCAGGGCCACATAATTCAGTAATAAACATCATTTATGTTATATTAAGCCATTCAAGTTTTAATACCTTGGTTCCTTTTTAAAATAAATGACATTATAAAGAGGTTATAAATGAAAAATCACATGTAAAGGTACAACAGATGTCCAATAGTGTCAGCCATTGTGTGACAGTAACATTGACTATGATTGACAGTTATTTCCTTACCCCTTTTGTGGAAGGTATACGGCAAATGCTGCCATATCACCTCAGAATAAAACACACTCATAAACATGCTTATGAGATTCTTCATCATATTTACATTAGAAGATTACAGATTTACATAATGCCACACTTAATCTGCAATAACGCTTTTTTCCCCCTGTAGCCTCATTCCCTGGCCACAACCTCCTCCCCTCGGGACTCCTGCAGCAGAGCGGAGAGGTCAGTAGAGCATCTGGGATGGACTGACCGGGCTCACTCGGAACATCACGGTCAAACTGCAACAAAACTGTGGAAAATAAGAGACTGTGAAGATTTGCAGTTTGGTTTGTACTCTGTCGAGCAGTTATCAGAAGCCTGAGCTCTACTGTTAAAACTCATACTCATTTTTTAAAGCAGTCCATGTACATATTTAACACATAGCAGTACCGTGTCATAACAGAAAGGCAGAAACCAACCGAGGGCTTTGAAATCCGAGACACAGACAAAGGTGACTTTGAGATGAATAGCAGATGAAGCGGTTTCCACACACACTTATGAAGATGAAGCTATATTTCCACATTTCGACAACTGTTATGAAAACACATGTGGCTGTGCAGCTGACCTCTCTATTAGAGTTAGGTATATTATACAGTACATGTATTACATTTCATTTAGGGATCTTCGGGACAGTCCCCACTCGTCATCATTTGATATGATGCTTATTTGTATCTGTTCTAAGAAGTGCTATGACGTTTTGAAGATTTTATATTTTCAGTCCGAATCTTTTATTATTCACAGACATGTAGACACGCTCGCTTCTAAGTATGTGCGCGGATACGGTTGCTGTCATAAACCTTGTAAATCTTGCCGTCGAACCCTTCGATGTCCTTTTCATGTCTTTGCCGATCATGTCGGTCCAAGCTGGGATGAGCATTGTCACCCATTGCATTACAATCAGGTACGATCTGTTAAGTGATTTGGGGGCACCCTTCGTGGTTTGTTTCGTTGATAGACGGTAACTCGGGACTATACTGATTGTTCTGGGGGGGATTTTGCTCATCATGGCACTGGTGTCGAGTAATAGGAGTCATATTGCAGTGTTCCACCCCGAATGCATCCGTTCAGCTGAACAATGCGCATGGTTCGGGTTACTGTTTTCATAAGCACACTGTATTGAGCAGTTTTGTCTTGCCGTATAGGATCTACAGTCACTTATATCAATGTGTAATAAGCTGGTGTCATTCATTTCCTGAGGATAGAGGTGTACGGTTATGCAGAAGGTTTGTTGATATTAATAACAGCACATGCTCTAAAACGCTGACATGTAGTCCTGTGATTTTACTAGATTGCATCATATGTGTGGCCTAAATATCTTTCTTTTAATGTTTTTATTAAAGTCGGAACAAATATGTGATGTGGGTTTTGCGTTTTATATTGTATGTGGTGGAATTCAATGTGCTAGTGTTGAGAACTAGAGGATTTGTCTGTTATTTGCAAATCCACCGTGGTGTCTGCAGGAATTGCAGTATATGCGTGCCAGTCTACATTGTTGAGCCAAAGCCGGCTCCTGGTACAATTTTGAAAATGTATTTGGCTACCAAGGGTTTCATGCTGACACAGTTTTAATGCCTGTGTAATCTGCAACAGTTTACATATGTTTTTTTTTTTAAGTCTTGGCTACACACATATGTGACCCTGGACCACAAAACCAGTCTTAAGTCGCTGGGGTATATTTGTAGCAATAGCCAAAAATACATTGTATGGGTCAAAATTATTGATTTTTCTTTTATGCCAAAAATCATTAGGATATTAGGTAAAGATTATGTTCCATGAAGATTTTTTGTTAAATTCCTACTATAAGTATATCAAAATGTAAGTTTTGATTAGTAACATGCATTGTTAAGAACTTAATTTGGCCAACTTTAAAGGTGATTTTCTCAGCATTTTGATTTTTTTGCACCCTCAGATTCCAGATTTTCAAATAGATGTATCTTGACCAAATATTGTTCTATCCTAACAAACCATACATCAATAGAAATCTTATTTATTGAGCTTTCATATGATGTATACATCTCAGTTTTGTAAAATTTTACCTTATGACTGGTTTTGTGGTCCAGGGTCACATATGTAAATTTTTTATTGGGGATGCATCACTGAATTTGACATTCCAGTAACCCTTTATATGGAAACATACATAGTCATAAGTCATAGCTTAATCACTTTGTTTGCATTTTATACATATATATATATATTATAGTTTTTGAACCTAAGGTTTTTAAGTCTCTTAAAATATTTTAAAATGTTATTTATTCCTGTGATTTCAAAGCTAAATTTTTAGCTTTATTACTCCAGTCACATGATCCATCAGAAATGATTCTAATATTCTGATTTCCTAAAAGACATGTATTATGGTTACAAAAGCTTTTTATTTTAGATTAATGCTGCTGATGTTTTTTTTTTAAATTTCAAAGAATCCTGAAATTCCTTTAAATAGTTATAATAATAATAATAATAATAATAATAATAAATGTTTCTTGAACAGCAAATCAGCATATTAGAATGATTTCTGAAGGATCGTGTGACACTGAAGACTAAAGTAATGATGCTGAAAATGTAGATTATATATACATATATTCAAACAGTAAGAAAAGGCTTGGTGAGCAGAATAGACTTTGTTAATATCATTAAAAATCTAGATGAAAAAAAATCTAGTGTATATATATTCTCAAAATTTATCAACAAATACAATGAAAACAGTAATACTGTTAAATATCATAATTTAAAATAACTTCTGGATATATATTTTTAACATTGGATATATCGCTTATTAATTAATAATTAATCTTAGGATTTAAGAATTAGAATTGTTGCTCTCCACAAAGATGGCCAAGGCAATTAGAGGTTCAGGAACACCCTGAAACAGAGTTACACTACAGTAGTCATACAGAGGTTTTCCAAGATGAGTTCCATTCGGAACAGGTCTTGCAAGGGTCTATCAATGAAGTTGAGCACTCGATCTGTGCATCAGGTGCAGAACCTGGCTTCAAAAAACAGATGCATGAGTGCTGAGTGCCAGCATTGCTTTAAAGGTTGCAGAAGTAGAAGGTCAGCTTGTCAGTGCTCAGACCATATGCCGCACAATGCAACAAGTCGGTTTGCATGGGTGTCCTTATCTGAAGCTGGTTCACAAGAAAGCCCACAAACAGTTTGCTGAAGACAACCTGTCCAAGAGCATGAATTACTGGAGCCATGTCCTGTGGTCTGATGAGACTAAGATAAACTTGTTTGGCTCAGATGGTGTCCAGCATGTGTGGCGATACCCTGGTGAGGAGTACCAAGAAAATTGTATCTTTCCTACAGTCAAACATGGCGATGGTAGGATCATGGTCTGGGGCTGCTTGAGTGCTGCTGGTACTGGGGAGCTACAGTTCACTGAGGGAAACATGGATTCCATTATGTACTGTACATTTTGAAGCAGAACATGATGCCTTCCCTCCAGAAACTAGGCTGAACTGCATATTTCCAACACGATAACAATTCCAATCACACCACCAAGATGACAACTGCCTTGCTGAGGAAGCTGAAGGTAATGGGGTGGCCATGTATGTCTCCAGGCTTGCACCCTGTTAAGCATCTGTGGGGCTTTCTCAAGTGTAAGGTGGAGAAGCACCATGTGTGTAACATCCAGCAGCTCCATGATGTCAATACAGCGGATCCCAGCAGCCAGATAACAATGGTGCCAACACAAAATATTGACACTTTGGACAAGTTCACTTAGGGTGTACTCACTTTTGTTGCCAGCTAATGTGACAGTATTGGCTGTATGTTGAGCTGCACATATATTCAAGCTGCACATATATCCAAGTTTTATTTCTATAGTATTGAGATGTAGTATTATCCCTTGAGAAGATAAACTAAAATAGTTGCTGTAATGTGAGGGGTGTACTCACTTTTGTGATATATTATATATATATATTCTTAAACTTTCATTTGGTGATCAAAAATACATTGAAAACAGTAATACTGTGAAATATTACAATTTAAAATGAATTTTTTTAACATTGGATATATCACTTATTTTGCAGTAAGCATAAAACAGAAAATTAATGTGTTTTTTTTACTGCAATTATTAAAGATACTTCATAAAAATTACTCTTTAATTAAAATGTTGCATTTTTGGTGGAAGAATAAGGATTTTAAGAGTATGATTTATTTTCTTAAATATGTCAACAATTACATAATATTTTCCACATTTGAATAAAACAGCTAGACCATTTTATTATTTTATGTTAAGCTGAATTCAAAACTGTAGTACGAAAGTACAATTCACTAAGTATGCTTCTGTACAGAACAAGTCAAATATGACAACAGTTAACATTCCAACAAATAACAGAAAGCCATCTTTATATGAAGATATTCTCTGTGTGTGAGTTTCCCGAGGAATATTTTGTGCAAACAGACACTGATTTAGTCAGAGCTCGAACTCATAACATGGGAAGTGACACCCATTTACCATTGAAACACACCAATGGGCAACTTTAACCTCTTAAATCAATTCAGAATCAACTGAAAACATTACAAAGAAAAATCTCACATTTACTCAAAGTGAGTACAGTGATTGGTTCACCAATGTTTCTTTCATTTCACTATTAATATATAGCACAAATGTGCAATAAACTCGTTTCTATTTTATGATGCAGTCTTAAAGTGAAGCAGCGGAGGATTTAGTAAAACTACTGCCAAACACTGGGGTCAGAATAATGCTGGTGTTTGAAGGGCTGCAGTCCGATCTGTGCTAGCACAAGCATGAGCAGTCCTTGAGCACCCCTTCCTGGTGTGATGTATTATGACCAGCTGAATGCTACAACGGTGGATCAGAAAGGTCGCTGCAGGAAGGAGATGGGGGGAGAGCCAACACTTCGTGGACTGTGCAGATGGGAGTCATAAGAGCCCGGAGTCAAGCCCACGACTAAGTCTCCATGAGGTGTTTCTCCATGCAGGAAGTCATCTTCATCCTCCATAGACCCCTGAGAGACAAGATGTTATTGGATATTCTCGTAAGAGATTAAAACTGAGGTGAGATTTTTCTCAGAATTGTACGATAGAAACTCAGAATTATGAGATAAAAAGTCACAATTGCGCATCACAACGTCAGAATTGCATGATATAAACTCACAATTATGAGGAAAGGTCAGAATTATGAAATTAATCAGAATTATGAAATAAAGTCAGAATAACGAAATAAAGTCAGAATTTAGTTTTTTTTTTCTCTGAATTGCGTGATATAGACTCAATTGTGAGAAATAAAGTCAGAAATGCGAAATGAAAAGTCAGAATTGCATCGTAAACTTGCAGTTGCTAGAAATAAATTTTGAATTATGAAATAAGTCAGAATTTAGTTTTATTCTCAGAATTGCGTGATCTAAACTAGTTAGAAAAAGTCAGAATTGCATGACAAACTTACAATTATGTGAGATAAAAACTTCTTGCAAACGCAAATTTGCATCTCACAATTCTGACTATTTCTCATAATTTTGAGTTTATATCTTGCAGTTCTGACTTTATAACTCACAATTATGAGTCTTTATTACATTGTTCTGTGAAAAAAAAGTCAGAACTGCGAGATGTAAACTCAAAATTAAACTGAAATATTTAAAGTATCTAAATCCTCTCTTTGGCCTTTCTCACCTTTCTCACTTCCTTCTTGGGCACATCTATCATACAATCGGACGGCTCCTCCCACACCTGGTAGATTGGCTCAATCAGTTTTCCAGAGCTGTTGTAAAAAATAAAAATAACAAATAAAAAATAAAAAAAGGTTTTCGTGAACTAGTATTGCAAGGCTTGACAGGAATTAGCATCTATTTTTTTTTTTTTTACCTTTTCAGCATATATGGATCAAAAGGGAAGAAGGTATCCAGTGGGTTTGTATTAGTGGCCACCAAGTTGCCTCCTGTTGACAAGCTCATGACTGGCAACAAGTTCCGGTTGTTCCGCTCAATGATGGTGTAACAGAAGACGAGCTGGTACTTCCTGCCAAAACATGGGTCAAATTGTCATGCTTTTATTTTATGAAGTTTTTGTAATCTGATGATCGATCTCTCGTGCTGTACCTGGTGATGGCTGCAAACATGTTGGTAACAGCAGGTAGACAGACCCTCAGCGGGTTGAGCTGGCACATCACTATACGCTCTAGATTTAAACTCTGAAGGTACGCCAATCCTGCAGAAGGGTCAAATGACACAGAAAAGAACAAAAATCTAGTTTAAAACACATCTGCCAAATTCTTAGATGTGCTCTTTGTATTCACATTATTTTTCATTAAAACCTTTTGTCAAAAAAGTTCGAATTGCATGATATATTGCATGAATTGCAATTCAGAATTTTACCGCTATTGTGACATTTGTTTCTCACAATTCTGAGCTTATATCACGCAATTCTGAGGAAAACTCACAATTCTGCCTTTATTTCTAGCAATTGTGAGTTTATATCACGCAATTCTGAGGGAAAAAAGTCACTATTGCAAGATATAAACTCGCAATTGACCATATGCACGAATTACTTCCTTGTTTACTCAAGCCAGCTAAGTCATTTCCGGTCAACTGTACTGTGCCGTAATATGAGCGCACTTTGTTCGTTTTCTCTACATAATCCATTCACAATCGAAGAAAAGTGTTGTTTGTCTAAGAGGACCAAACGTCCATGTACACCGTTTCAAGAATGACAAATGCCAGTTTAAAAAAATACGCGAGTAAATCGGCTAAATATGCGCGAGTCATTGCTATGATTGACAGTAATAACCGGACCAAACAAATGTCAAAAAAAGAGCTTAAATGATTCAGACTAATTTCACAGTAACAAAACTACAGCAGTAGCAAGTTTGTGTTGGTTAAATATAGGCTATTAAATAGCTTTAATAAATATTTTATATAATATATAATATAATTTTATATTTAAATAATTTTAAGATAAAACTTAAAAGATGTAGTTATTAAATTTTATAAAATATTTCAAATTCATATTGATTCATATTAAGTGCATTATTTAATTATTATACCATCAATATTTAAATGTATTTGTAGTGAACTATATATTAGTATTTAAATAATTCATCTTTATTGGCTGTTTGTGTGTGACTTTCTGCACTTGCTATACTATATAAGTACTACAATTTATTATACTAGTAATTTTATAATAAATCGAAAAGCAAGACGTCTTGAAAAATATATAGGGATTTTAAAAGTCAGCTTCACAATAAATAATCCTCTGCTGCCATCTATTGGTTATATGGGTAATTCCATAAATAGACGTTGTTTTCCGTGAAGTCATTTTTGTCCGATGCCGTTTTTATGAATGAAAAGTGAGTCCCTGAAGTACATTTTATTTCACAGCTGTAGAGTTAGAAAATAAAAAAGGCTTTAAAATATTGCAATATTTTAAAAATGTGAAGGCAAGTTAGTGATTATCAAGAATACGATTAAGATGTCCTTGAAGAGAAGTATTGCTAGCTAGTTAATGTTAGCTTAAACACATTATGATAGTGTTTAGCTGTCAGCATTTAAATGTACAACTATGCAGATACAGAGAGTACGGGATTGCCAGGCTCCCCATTTTAATGATATGTTGTTAAATAATATGAATCTGAATGTTCATGCCGCTAACATTGTTAATAATGTTGCAATTATAATTTTTCTCAGTTTCTGATAAGAACGAGGCAGTAGATGAGTCTCAATAGTGTCCACCTAATATGTAGCACATAGAAAATGAGCTTCAGCGGAAGTTTACGAGCTGGCTTATCTTTATGCGGAAGTTCTAAAGAACGCTGCGTGCATAAGGTCAATTCTAAGACGCAAACTTTGCAATAGCAAGGAAAGTCAGCATTGCGTGATACAAACTCGCACTTGTGTGTTATGAAGTCAGAATTGTGAGATATAAATTTGCAATTCCGAGAACACATCAGTATTTTTTTCCCTCAAAATTAGACTTTATAATAGGGTTGCACGGTATACCAGTACTACCGTAGTATCGCGATACTAAAGCTTAAAGGAACCGTATGTAGGATTGTGGCCAAAACTGGTACTGCAATCACTTTTAAAATACTGTAGAATGGTGTATCCCCTCCCTCTCCCCCCCTGACTCCAGGTTGCCAGCTAAGCTGCAAGATCCAGCAGGAACCTAGGCTGCTACAAGGAGCTTCTAACGGCAAGTGACGAGTCCTACGCAGTATTTTTTTTTCTTCTGTTAATTGTGTTTATGCTTCACGAGAGATGTTTTGCAAAGTAATTATGTATCGCAAAAATTTACTAATGGCGATTAGCCAAATATTTCCGACAAATCCCCGACAGTAATCTGTTGCCGGACGTGATTTATGACGTGCTCACACAAAGTTTAAATGATTTGCAACGGTCGATTTGTCGAGTCCAGTGTAGACAGACTTTGGCCGTGATCACACCGAACGCGTTTTTGCAGTGAGAGGCGCCTTTTTTGAATGGTTTTCTGGCGTTTTCGACGCCTGCTGCGCCTTGCGTTTTTGCAGAAGCGCTCTGAGCGCCTGAAGTTGAAAAAAAAGCAAACCCATTGTCCAATCGAATGAATGGTGACGAAAGTTTACCGTTGCTTAAAAAGTCCGGAGACTGCAAGAAATGAAGGAGAAACTTTTGGTGTCTGTCGTGGGTAACCCGGAGCTGTATTTTTTAGGGTTTCTGCTAATATGACAGTTTAATTAACAGCAAAAACCAAAGATTTTAGAGCGCTGGCACTATAATCCTTTGATTTGACTGACAGGACAGCTGTTTTGGTCGTTGCCTAGCAACATAAAACAACGGCAGCACACTGCCTTTTTTTAAAAGTCACCAAAAAAAGTGCTGTGCGCCTCGCGTTTTTAGAACTAAAAGACGCGTTCTGTGTGATCGTGGTCTTTAGCTGTTGCGTCCGTTGTAGACACGGTGTAATACCACATTTCAGTCGAACATAGATTGTTTTCATACCCTGCTAGTGGTGCGATATAAAGCTTTTTATGAACGCATTTAGCACAGCCGACCGTGGAAAATCCACTGTGTACGGAAGCAAAGTTAGCCAAACATAGATGAATCTTATCTGTCCAGGAGAAAATCAGCAACGATGGCGTCTGTCTTCAAATTCTTCTCCGTTTTTAGCCGTCTCCATCTTTCAAAGGCATCTCCTATACAAATCCTTGTTTTATTTCGGACTTTGTCACGACGTATTTCGGATTCATAACGAGGTCTTTTAGGTTTCGTAACGGTATACATGTTTTGTCCGACACGTTCATAGCTGCAGCTGTAATTAGAGCAGATCTGGCAACCCGGATGACGAAACTCTACTGACTTCGTGATTGGTAGATAGCTGGAGGGTGGAGCCTCAGGCCAAAACACAAAATGACAACAATAACATCAGTTGTGGGCTGCAACTTTCACTTTTAAATGACAATATCCTGGCCGGACCACTGTTGTCAGTGATATAAGTATTTGAAATGAACATGATTTCTTAATGTCTAGTGACATGTCAGGGCCATTTTATGATTAACTGAAATAAATTTCTTACATACAGTTCCTTTAAAAATACCCGCGGTGCCATTGCATTTTTGAAACGGTAACGGTAGTACTGTCCATACGGTAGCGCGGTAAAATATGTTGTATGCACAGCAGGAACACTGTTTAAAATGTTCACTTGAACATGCACGCCAGCAGAAACATTACAAGTTGATTACTAAAATGTCTTTCTGCTGTGATTTGTGTAATACAGGCTGTGTATACGCTTTATGTGGTATTCAGTGTTTCTCGACGCTTCAGTTCAGTTTGAAATGAGAAGTTGCACGCGCACGTCGTTGTTCACGCTGCAGTTTATCAGAAGAGAGGGTCTGATTCAGACCGTCTGGTGTTATTTAAAATAGCAGCTCAAGAATCGATTATTTACATCAAAATATTTTACAAGAAAGTATTTTCGTATTTCTGTTCATTTACCCACTTTTAGAACAGGTGTAATAATTTGTTTCTGTAATCATCTTTGCGATCACGAATGCAATTCCATTCATGAACATAGCAGCTTTGCACTTTGTTCTTATCAATCATCATTTATATATTCACATTATAAATGAATACGTTTTAATATACCGGCTGCTAACTTGGAAATTTCAAGATATGCAAGCAAAAATGCTCCTGATAGTTCAGCAATTTGACACGAGCAAGAGTTAAGTGCTGTGTTTGTTTCATTTCGGTGTTCGAATCCGAATCGGCGTTGGTTTGGGCGAATCACTGATTCACTAAGCCATTCATAAAAACGAGTCATTTGATTCACTCCTGAAGGATTCAGCTGTTTTGAAAGAATCGTTTGAATGACTCAGTGATTCAATCGTGAACATAGCTGCCACCTGCTGGCGGTTTTGTTTCCCATCATATTACGTTCTTTTCCAACATATTTCTATATTCAGAGTTTTGTGTTTAAAACATTAATCTCATAACAATATTTATGCAATTATAAATACAGTCTATTTATAAATACCACATCTAAATACCACTTCATGCAGCTTCTGTGCAGTGCTAAGATGTTTTGTTTACATTAGTATTCAGAGAAAAACCTTGTCTGTTTACATTTTCATCTTTTTGTTTATGAAATTTTGATTATGTAGAATTGAATTATAAATTAACAGAATACTGCATGGTATCATGATACTTCAGCTGGTATAGTATCGTAAGTCATTTTTATGGTATCGTGGCAACCCTACTTTATAACTTGTAATTTTCTCATAATTCTGAGAGAAAAAAACAACAACAACTGCAAGATATAAACTCACAGTTTAAGAAAAAAAAAGTCTGAATTGCATGATATAAAGTCAAATTTGTGTGTTATAATGTCAGTTTATATCTCGCAATTCAGACTTTATAACAAAATTGTGAGATATAATCAACAGACAGGACAGAGCAGGTTACTTCTGGTATGAAAAAGGTCTCAGCTTTAAAATATTGTCATCAGAACGTATTTTATATCAACCGTGGATAGATGTCAACACACAATAATACAAGTTAAAGTCCACTGATTTGTTTGTTGGACAGAATAGAGGACTGCATTATGATTGGTCAGATCACCTGTCAATCAAGATGTTTGGGTCAACTGACCCACAAAGACAACTTGAAAACATGTTTACTTGTTTAAACAAATTCCATATTAACTGACCTTTCTTCATATTGCCCTCCAGAATGGCATTGTGTCTGAAGATGAGCGTGTAAAACACAGCCTGGCATGCTGTATAAAAGGGGCCATGCAGATTGATGTCACAGAATGCTTTGGATCCCGAGTCCTGACTGTCAATGTAAAGGTGCAACCAGGGTACCAACAGGTCCAGACAGGCCCTTACAGTCCTGAAGAAGAGAGGAAACTCTACAGCACCAGTTTTGACATGTAGGTTTTAAAATGATGTTTGAACCTGTGAACCCATTTCTCTTCCAAAGAACAACAAAAAGGCATTAATGTTTAATTGCTTAATCTAGGTAACAAACCAAAGACAAGAGAGATGATCAAATATTGAACTCCACTGAATTAGATAAGATAAAACTGCATGATAAGGTCACGTACGATACTGGCAGAAACTTGGCTCTCGCCATGAAGCTGCCCATGTATCCAGCAGCAGCCTGTCTCAGGATGGGGGCCTGGTTGGGGGCTTGTAACATCTTCCATAAATGATCCAAGAAAGCTTCAGCCAAACCCTAATAAAAAAAGAGCAAGTTATGCTTTTGTTTGTATTCAATTCTGTGTTTGAGAATGAGAGAGAAGTGAAAACTTACCAGGCGGAAGCTGCACAGGTAGAACATGTAGTACTGCACATGACAGGAAGCATGGGTGGGAAGCACCACCTTGTCAAACACGGACACCAGGTCTTTGTACAGAGCTTTGGTTTTATCAATATCTAATGTGCCTATTAAAACAAAAGATTCAGATACAAAGTTAAATTATAAATGCACGTCAATGTCATTTATAAAAATATGTTTAATGCTAATACATTTGAATGCACTTCTTTACATAAAGGTATAAACATGCTGCAATGTCATCCACATAAATAATTACACCGACTGCTGTTCAAAAGATTGGGGTTGGTAATTTAGATGTTCTTAAAAGTATTTTCTGCTCACCAAGGCTGCATTTATTTGCTGAATATACAGTAAAAGCTGTAATATTGTGAAATATTATTAATTTATAATAACGGTTTTCTCATTTTAACATATTTACAAACGCAATTTATTCCTGTGATGCAAAGCTGAATTTTCAGCATCATTTATCCAGTTTTCAATGTCACATGATTCTTAAGAAATCATTCTAATATGCTGATTTGCTGCTCAGGAAACATTTATTAAAAATGTTGAAAACATCTGCTGTGCTTCTTAATATTTTTATGGAAACTGTGATTTGTATTTTTCAGGATTCTTTTAATAGAAATTAATGAATGAAAAGTTTAAAAAGAACAGCATTTATTTAAGACTGTTTTCCGCTAGTTTCAGCCGATTCGGTTATCATTTTCACGTGTTTAAAAAGCAAATGCACTTGCTCTTATCGTTCATCGATGGGCATCCTGGTCTGAAACGAGACGTGTTCAGGCGCGCTACTATTTTAGGCAACGGAAAACGATTGCACCATTGACCAACTAAAACCTGCTCAAAAGTCAATGCCGCAGTATTTTTTATTATTTATTTAAAGGGCACGTTAGTAGTATGTGCCTATAGGGGAGTAAACGAAGCACGTACACTCTGCTTCTTACACACACAGGGACGTGCAGCAGCACACAAACACGCCAAATATTAAAAACAAAAGGATTACAATGTAAAAGATTATTATTGTGTACATGAAGTGTTCCGTCTTTGCTCTTGCAAATTCCGCCATGTAAATAGAGAATATGCCATGGTGCAAGCGCAACAAGCTTTTAAAGGTAACGTGAGATGAGACTTTGATTGGTTTATTGCATGTTACACTCATGACTCATTAAGAGAATAGGAACAACACTTTTGGACCATACCCCTGGTGTTTTTTCTATTGTTAAACTAGCAAAAGCGGACACACCCTGAGTGCACTTGTGCCATGCACTTCAGACCATGAGCTTAGATCATAAAATAGGGCCCAATGTATTTAATGCATCCTTTGCCAAATAAAATGAATTATTTATATATAATATATAATCTTACTGACCCCAAACTGTGGAATCATACTATTTTTTCTTTCCTAAAAACTGACTGAATGTGTTAAACTAAATTGTGTAAAATTAAATATTTTAAAGGATTAGTTCATTTCCAGAACAAAAATGTACAAATAACGTTATCACCCCTAGTCATCCAAGATGTTCATGTCTTTCTTTCTTCAGTAGTAAAGTAATTTTGTTTTTTGAGGAAAACATTGAAGGGTTTTTCTCCATATAGTGGACTTTTATGGTGCCCCGAGTTTGAACTTACAAAATGCAGTTTAAACACGACTTCAAACGACCCCATTTTATTACCTTGTCTTGTCTTGCTCTGCCTAAAGTTTTTTCAGATTCAAGACAATTAGGGCATGTTGAAAAACTCCCATCTTTTTTCTCCTTTCAAAAATTATTTTAAAATCATCCTACATTGCTGCAGAAGTACAGACCCAGTGTTTGTAAAAGTTCAGGCAGAGCAAGACAAGACGAGCGTTTGAGGTTAAAAAGTATATAAAATGTAATTACCAATCGTGTCCCTAGATAATACCCTTCTTCCTTGGCAGGGATCATTTACAGCCGCATTTGAGATCGTTTGAAGCTGCATTTAAACTGCATTTTGGAAGTTCAAACTCGGGGCACCATAGAAGTCCACTTTATGGAGAAAAATCCTGTAATGTTTTTCTCAAAAAACATAATTCCTTTACGACTGAAGAAAGACATGAACATCTTGGATGACAAGGGGTATCTGTAAATTTTTGTTGTGGAACTGAACTTCTCTTTTAATTGACTGACAGCCCTAAAAAACAACTTCTATGGTTCATAAAATGGTAATGCCCTGACCATTGACATGGCAAACGTCCTTAATAAAAGCCAGCAGGACAGTCATCATTGTGTCCAGTCTCTCTGCCACAGGATGGACCATCACAGCTTCATCAGGCTTCGATGAATCCAGTGGAGATTCGTTTTCCTCGTCCTGAATAAACCGCACAAAATGAAAAATTAACATGTGTAAGATCTAAAACTGTTCAAACATAAGAAAAGACTACAATATAAGTTAGAACTGAATTAGGGCTTAAAGGGTTAGTTCACCAAAAAAATGAAAATTCTGTCATTAATCAGGCATGTGATTGGATAAGGACAAAAAAGCAGGAAAATATACTAAGACACCCCCCCCCCCACGCCGATCAAATCGTTTTTAAATCAATAAACTCCTTTTAGAATCAATATTTTGTGTCAAATTATTGATTTATTTTGTAGGTAGCCATGTAATAAGCGGGATAATGTAGAGTTTGTCTTACATGTGCTTCATGAGGCACACACGCGCGGTCTCTTGCTCTCTCTCCCTCTGTCATGCACGCGCTACGCGGTCTCGCACTCACTCCCTCGCTCTAGATTCCAGGAGAAACTATTTATGGCCATCAGATTCAGTGAGCTATATATTTAATATAATAATTAAAATATAATTATTGATTTTTCATTAGACTAGTTTTTGGTGCCCCCCTCAGCACTCGGTACCCTACGCACAGTGTGTGATGCGCGTGGTGGGAGCGGCAGCGCTGAATGAACCTTATTGAAAAGTGTTAACTTACCATCTTATCAGTTAACGGTTAATAATCGGACAATGATTTGCGGTTGTCGGTTGGGAAAATTAACCGAAATGAGCATCCCTAATAGCTAGCAAATACAAGTAAGTTAATGCAGCTTAAAAATCCTGCCATAGTGGAAAATCACTCAAAATCGATCATCTAATCAATCGATAACAAAGTCAAATTAGTAACTTATAGGTTATATATAGACACAAGCAATAATACATACCCAGATCATCCGATCCGGCAATGTTCTAGTCATGATACCACTGTAGCACGAGAGCGACTGAGGTAACTTACACTACGCAGCAGGGAGCTTGATTGACAGGTGATCTGACCAATCATACTTCGCCATCCGCCATTTGCAAACGGTCGCAAATACGTGACATAGGTCACATTTTCAGGTTGAAAAATCCAGAATTCCGGATTAATCCGGAAAAATCACATCTCTGATTAATTACAAGGTGCAGCCATTTCAGGTTCTACGTCAGAATACATGCGTTGTGGAATCTTGTAAAAGTGCAGCGGAGACTGACAAGGAAGAGAAGAAATTGTTGAATAAAGTCCTTTCCATTCCGCACAAAAAGGTATTCTTGCAGCTTCTTAAAATTACAGTTGAACCACTGATGTCACATGGACTACTTTATCAATGTCCTTACTACCTATCTGGGCCTTGAACGTGTCAGTTGCGTTGCTGTCTATGCAGGGTCAGAAAGCTCTAGATTATCAAATATATCTTTATTTCTGTGTTGTAGATGACGGAAGGTCTTACAGGTTTGGAACGACATGAGGGTGAGTAATTAATGACAGAATTTTTATTTTCACCTGTAAAGCTGTACGTTTGGAACGTCATGAGGCCAAGTATATGACGACTTTCAATTTCTGGGTGAAATCTTCCTTTAAATTTGTCCCACTGAGTATGTTTTGCATATATGCGTTTGGTTTTGTTGTTTTCAGAAGGTTTTGGACTCACCATGTCAAAGAGGCAGTCATCCTGCGGTGCTCTGTTGGCATCTTGCTGAGCTCCACTTTCCATTTCTTCAATCTCACTCCGTGGTGCACTCACCTGAATGTCAAAAACAACCATCAAACATCTGCACAGTTGCATAGATATCAGTACAGCGACTGAACACAAGCCACTTACATCTAATGTTAGCATCTTGCTGATAATGAGCTCTAAGATGTCTCTCCTAATGTCAGGAATGTAGACCGAAACTCTCAGCAGGTTGTGAACGTAACACTCCTGTGTGGACAGACAACACAGCCTCAGTACAATCACATTCACACATGCAATGACATTACGTTACTCCAATACTGGATTTAAATGCTTTCCACAGAACTCACAAGTGTTCTGGAGGATTTCTGCACAAAAGGGAACTTATCGGACAAGATTGGCATCAGAAATCGACTGGTTCTGAAAGAAAAAGGAATGGTTTTATCAGTGACTGCTAAACTTCATGCTAAACTAAATAAGTAAACTGCTAAACTCTGCTACACTTTTGGGTGTTTTAAAAGACACTCACGATGGAACATATCTTGCAATCAGCTGCAAGGCTTGATGACACTGATCAAATGTCCTTGGCAGATCTGTGCGAATTTAAAAACAAATAAGGAATTTTAGTGTGAAGTACAAGGTATATTAGTGGCATCCTGAATCCTGATATGACTTCATTAGTTGATGACAGAAATAGTTATTGACTGATAATTAATCACAAAACACAAACAGTTGACAAAAAAAAAAAAAAAAAAGTACACCAACTTTCATCTTCGTCATCAGAATCTGAAAATTCCACATTTCCTTCTTGGATTTTTACTCTCTCTGAAAAACAAGGCAAAACAAAAAACAATTATTTAAGTGACCTGAACAACGTGAATGGAGTGAAGCATTAATAAGGGATCACAATAAATCTTACTGGGTACAAAATTAGAGACAACCATTCTGAGACAGGATCTGAGATAAACTGTCTGGGCCGACACCAGGTTACTCAGAAAAGCCAGATATTCTTCAACCACAGCCTGACTGCGACCAAGCCATGGCAGCTTCTGTATGGGGAAACATTTCTTATGTTAATGCACAGCAAAACTGACCTTATTGCTTTTGTTTATCTTTTGACACATTAGTGTTTTACTCACCAAAACAACATATATTAATTGCTCATGATCTTTGCCGAGCTGAGTGACACAGCTTCTGAATTCCTGCAGCCAGTTGATAATTTGAGCATCCTACAATGGGACACATAAGTGAGGGGAAATTTTTTTTAAAACACAAACTCCAGGCACACACCAATGATTTGTGATCAGTAAAGATTTTGATTCAGACCATTTCGCAAATGAATCATTCAGATTCAATCAAAAGTGACTCAAGTAACTCAGCAACATCTAGCCAATTAAAGATTTTAAGGCAGAACACACAGGTCAAAAAGTTTACATAAACCTCACAGAATCTGCAAAATATTAATTATTTTACCAAAATAAGAGGAATCATGATTATTTCCTATTTAGTACTGACCTGAATAAGATTTTAGACATTTACATACAGTCCACAAGACAAAATAATAGTGGAATTTATAAAAATTACCCTGTTCAAAAGTTTACATACGTATGATTCCTACTGTGTTGGTACCTGAATAATCCACAGCTGGGTTTTTTATAGCTTAGTGATAGTTATTCATAAGTCCCTTGTTTGTCCTGAACAGTTAAACTGCCCACTGCTCTTCAGAAAAATCCTTCAGGTCCCACAGATTCTTTGGTTTTTCAGCACTTTCGTCTATTTGAACCCTTTCCGACAATGACTGTATAATTTTGAGATCCATCTTTTCACACTGAGGACAACTGAGGAACTCTTATTCAACTATTACAGAAGGTTCAAACATTTACTCATGCTAAAGAAGTAAAAACTATGCATTTAAAGCCAGGGGTGTAAACTTTTGAACAAAATGAAAGTGTACATTTTTCTTATTTTTGTCTAAATATTCATTCTGGTAAAAACACAATATTAAGAATCAAGTGTACTGTATGCAAACTTTTGAACAGGGTCTTTTTTTTATAAATTCGGCTATTATTTTCTTTTGTGGAGTTATCTTATTCAGGTCAGTACTAAATAAAACATAACATGCATTTTTATGATCCCTCTTAATTTGGTCAAATAATTAACATTTTGAAGATTCTGCAAGGTGTATATAAATATTTGACCTCAACTTTTATTAAATCCATAACAATTTTAAGCGTGGAAACTTGCCTTAATATCAGGATCTGAGAGTTGATGCTTTATCAGTTCATAATCACTTGTATCGCCCTGTAGACACAATCAGTCACATCAGACATGTCAGGGCATGTTTTACAGACAGTGACATTTTATTAGTTCAATACTGTATTTACAATCTGTCCCAACTCACCTTTTGCAGTTTAGCTAAAGTATTGGCAACTGTGCCTCCAAAACGCACAGTTTTCTTTGGAGGTGTATTGAGGAAATCTCTGTTTTCAATTTCCATTATGTATCACAAATCGTTTTAATCTGCAAACATGAAACAAAACAACTGTAAAGCCAATGACAGCTAACAAACGTGACCTAAATCCACTTGACAAATCATTCTGGAAACGATATCCGCTGCCTCCACACAGTCAAAAAACATAACGTTACACAATAAAGCATAAAAGCTGTACGAAGATAAAATGAATACTTAAATGCTGCGCGCAGTTATAAAACGGAATATATCACCCGAATTAAAAGAGCACAACTTACCAAATAATGTTTATTCAAAAAAGGTATATAATTAAATCAGGCATTATAAGCGAGAAATAGCCACATGCGTAACCATGCCGAGGTGCGCACGAGCGGAAAGCGCTGTATTGTTGTGACGGAAGTAGCGTGTTTGGTTCAGTTGTGCTCGAGAATTGAAAGTTGTGCCATCTAGTGGTTTGAAGTGTAATGAATTGGTGTTTTGCATACAATGACGGTTGCTAGGCCAAGGGCTCTTTGGTAGATAGAGATAAAGCAGGTACGTATAAACAATTGAGTATTGAATTTAAAGTCTATCCACCTTTTTCTTTAACACGGTAGTGAGCCTATGGGTGAGAATTCAGGTTCATCAGCCGCTACAAGGAAATAACAAGAGAAATAACAACGTGCAGTAAACAGTAAAACTGTTTGCACTACAAACCAGTGTGCTCATAATTAAGATAATACATAAAAGAATATGATAAGACACCCCAATTCAAAAACCATTGCACATTGATTGTCATCCTTTCCTATTAAAACACTTACTTCTGATGTCAAAATTCAGAAAATCAAAATTGATCCAAATTTGTTAATGACGAATGAAAGTTTCGGAGGCAGTGTGTAAACGTCATTGACACAACGTGAGGTTGTATTTATTTTTTTAACATGCAAACATTTTGGACTCAGTGTCCAATGACCTTAAAGGTTGTATCAGCGATTTCTAGCCTAAAACATAAAGTGTCAATTTCAGCTGACCTTTCTTCACGATCCGCTCGCTGCTTGCCCCATAAATTGTGGACTTTCCTACTGGTGCAGGGATGTGAGGGAGGCGGAGCGAAAGTCCACAACACCAAACCCCTGACGCTGATTGGTTGGAACACTGTTTGTTTATCTGTGGAAAGGTTGGTAGTGCCGATTGTTTTTTTGGCATATCTCGGACCCTAGGCTGACCAGAGAGACGCGGTTTTTTCACAGACAATTTATGGGGCAGGCAGCGAGCGGATCGTGATGAAAGGTCAGCTGAATTTGACACTTTATGTTTCAGGCTAGAAATCGCTGATACAACCTTTAAGGGGAGATACTGCAGGCAAAAACTTGTCAAATTTGTGATTTTGGGCTTTTTGGTTTTTCATAAAGTGTTTTTTCAACCTAGTGCAAAACATCCAAAAGACACTGTTAAGCATTTCTTTTATAGCACGATATCTATTTGTGTCAATTGATTTCAATTACAATGCATATTTTTAAAGGCCGTTTTTTCAAAATGAGTTTTTTCTCCTACACTAAGCCATAAATCTCCACTTCAGTAGCACTTCCACACTCCAAACTTTATTTTTTTTATTCCTGTCTATATCCTGAAGGTTTTTAGAGAGGAATTTGTTCATATGTAATTTGCTTGATTTTATACATTTTATTCCCCAAAAAACATATAAAAAATATATATAGTTTTCAGCTTGTTCTAAGTATTTTCTGAATTATACAGTGACAAAATGAGATACCCAAAATTCCTTCTGTAAAAACATTTGACTAAAAAAATTAAACAATTTTGAAACTGACTTCATCCAGTGTTAATTTTTGTACTGGAAATGTATGTAAATTAGTGCATATTTCATTAAATAATGCCTTATTTGCATATTAAAACCTAACATTTTAGAAACTTGTAATACAAAAAATGTTTGCAATTATCAATGTAATCAATCAACTGGGTAAGTAAAGTCATAACTATTAGTTTATTATTTTCCTTATTCACCTGCAGTGAAGAAAAAGGTGGATAATAATGTGTACATAATATGCTTTACAATGCTTAATGCTTACATTGTAAATGCAGTAAAATAATTATAAACTCTTCCATTACTTTTTTTCTATAATGAATTAATGTGGGATGTGAAATTTATCTGAGCTTTCGTTAACTTAAAGGGATAATTAAAAACAACAACAACAAAACACACAGAAGAAAGTACTACAGCTTTGAAATGGCATGAAGGTGAGTAAATGATGACAATTTCTCACAATATTATTGTAAGATTTGTGAAAATTCAAACAATAATTGGTGGACTCCTTATTGAAGACACTGGCACAAAAGATTTTCAGAATTTTGTTTTGGTTTTGTCACGAAAAGAATATCACAATTACAAATTCTTTCATAAGATTGGTGAACAATACAGACTTAAGTGACATTCCCGTTAAATAAAAATTTTCAGATTCTTTGGTTAACTTAATTTTGCAAAGTTTCAAACAGGCAGTTTTTAAACAAGTACTGTCAATGCATGAATGGATCTGAAATAAAGCTATAAATCCACCTGAAAGCTTCATGTACATATACTAGAAAACTGTTTTGAATAAAAAAGGACACTGTCACTGAGTTAACTATCAAACCGCCTGCCACCCATCCGGTTCATTTACACCTGCTGCTTCTAAATTGGTATGAGCAAACAGAGATAAGAGGAAGCAAACCTAATAACACTTCTCAATGTCCAAAGGTTGTACATTGGAGATGTGAGAGGTTCAATAAAAGCAGGACACTAGAACATGTCCGGGTTATAATCACGTTGTCGAAACGAAAGACTAGAAACTAAGATGTAAAACAGACAATAAAATGTAGGAAAATACATAATTGCATTTATTGTGTCATATAGCCATTCTCATCAGTGCATAATCTCAAAAT
This sequence comes from Garra rufa, assembly GCF_049309525.1. Taxonomy (NCBI): domain Eukaryota; kingdom Metazoa; phylum Chordata; class Actinopteri; order Cypriniformes; family Cyprinidae; genus Garra; species Garra rufa. The sequence goes on along the minus strand of NC_133361.1, from coordinate 35,383,225 downwards.
ATGTATAGTACAAAGCACAAAATCAATCAAATCAACAAAGTAATACAAAATGTAAATTGTAAACATTTTCAATAAAAACACTAAAGTCAAAACTGAAAAAATTTCAACAAAACAAAAGTCCGCTTAGGCAATGCCACGATTGAATATCCTCTTCTGTAACCTGTTAAAATAAAAAAGAAAACATTTGATAATTTTTGTCATTTAAATCGCTCTTTCTCTCACCAGTGTGCATTTGTTGTATACTATTTTATTCTAATGTCTGTGTCTACATATATTTAACCTATTGAATCCACTTGGAAAACATAATGCATATTGTGTTTTTATACACTTTTCATGCGCACTTTATAAATACTCATGTTTGCTACTTCATTAATTTAACTTCATATTGTGTAAATTATGAGTAAAGCCTATATCAAGTAGTAAAACAATCTTCATATCATACATTAGCAAGGTGAATCTATATTCTTAAAAATGAAGATATGCCATGCTTCACATTGTAGGTCTCAATTGTTGATCTGAGCTATTGTTTCATGGTTGATGTTTAACAGAGTGCCCTTATACTTCCTCAAAGTCATTTCATTGACATGTTTTCTTGTTGTTCATTTCTGTGTGATTTTTATATCATGTCAATATCATGACAAATGTTGAAATAAGAATAAGTAACAACAATCCTAAAACATTAAAAAAAAAACACACCGAGTAGCTTGGAACATTTGCTTATTAGTTAATTAACATGAATTAATAAACAGATGAAGTTGAAATTGTTATTATCGTAATTAGAGATGCATTACAGACCATTAGTTATTAATGAAAAGCTATTAACCTGTACATGATGGTTCATATGGCCTGTGTTTCTGTTCCGGTCACTGTCGCAGACACAGTGCTCACATTATCCTGAGAGGTCATTGCGAAAGCCACTGGTACTTGACTGCCATCTCTTCTGTGCTTTGCTTGACCGGGCGCTGCATTTTGACCACGGGGTCCCCCATTTCTCCTCAAAGAGTTTCTGATTCCGCTCGAGAGGCGGGTGGAGAACCTCCTGACCACCCCTGCCAGACCTCTGCCCTTCTTCAGCAAACCCACATCATCCTCAAGCTCCTCGGGGGGCACCTCAATGTTACCCGTGTACCAGAAAACCCACCAGATGAGACTCAGGAAAATGATAATGGCTCCTGCGTATATCAAGAAGTCGTAGAAAAATAAGTCTCCAAAGACGCCGAGCAATAATATGACCAGACCAAGAACGTCGAAAGCCACCGCAAGCCAGAACGCGCACGAACAGCGCCCGAGACCGCCCGGCGCTGCCTCCATCTTCAAGCTGTTTTTATACTTTTGTTTAGTCGTTTGGGATGGTGAATGGCTTTTTGAAAATAGCAGGCGTCTAAATGAAAAGTATAGAAGGGCTTTAAAGTGTTTCCGTTTGTTTCATAGGTAAACGGCGCGAAGGAAGGAGCTCTCCGTTACCGCTTCACCTGGAAGGGAGTGGCATAGAGCGGTGGGTGCGTCTTAACCAGGACTCACCTAGATACATACTGTGGCCTGTGCTGTGCTGCCCCGAGTGTACAACACAACGCTAGCACTTCAGGTACTGAATATAAACACGTACAGTACCCAGTTGTTCTGGTAGTAACAAAAACATACACTGAACGTTTAACTCAAAAATCGCTAATAAATTTCACAATTTCTAAACAAAGAATGAGCAATTAAGACACTGAATTGGACGTGACATTTTAAAGTAGAAAGACTGAAATGTACGTCAGGTAATCTTTGTTATATTAACAACTTCGAAAAACATTTTTACAGTAGGCTAATATCAGAATGGTTTAAGAATCTTTCTTCTTTACAGTAAATTTAAACTTCTATAAAACATTTTATTATACTTTCGTTTTTTTTTTTAAATAAAAATTAAAGTATTTTTGCTTCTGCAATAATCTGCTGATTGTGTCCTTTAAGAAGAGATCAACTTTAGGTCTGTATTAAAAAGTGTTCATGAATTCTAACATTTCAAAGTTTGGATAGTGCGCACTGTCACGTCTATATTATCCCTTTAACTGCCCCACCAAGAAAAAGGCAATGGAAAAAAATTTTGTTTGCATTTTTTTTTATCTCTTTATGTCACTAATAACCACACTCAATGTTTTTTTTTTCTATAAATCCCATAATTTTTTAAATATTGACCTCTACCAAACGGTTGTTATGTCACTTAATGTTAAAAGTACACTGGAATTCATACTTATACTATGAAAATCAGAAAATATGAACTATAACACTAATTTATTTAAAATTATAATCCAAAAAATATTTTTGTATATTGAATCTTCTTTATTTATTGAAGTATGCCATAAAATATTTCAGGTTTTCATTTTATCACGGAAATTATGTTTTCTTGTTTCTTTTAGACGTATACATGTAGTCGTTCAATAATGGTCTAACTGATGTCTAGTCTATTCTTGGGCTATGGTTAGACGTCTATTAAATTTCCACTGACAGCCCAAATTCAGTCTTGTTTTAGCCTAGACCCATATTCACTGTCTATTAGACGTATACATGTAGTCGTTCAATAATGGTCTAACTGATGTCTAGTCTATTCTTGGGCTATGGTTAGACGTCTATTAAATTTTCATTGACGGCCCAAGTTCAGTCTTGTTTTAGCCTAGACCCATATTCACTGTCTATTAGACGTATACATGTAGTCGTTCAATAGTCGTCTAACTGATGTCTAGTCTATTCTTGGGCTATGGTTAGACGTCTATTAAATTTCCACTGACAGCCCAAATTCAGTCTTGTTTTAGCCTAGACCCATATTCACTGTCTATTAGACGTATACATGTAGTCGTTCAATAATGGTCTAACTGATGTCTAGTCTATTCTTGGGCTATGGTTAGACGTCTATTAAATTTTCATTGACGGCCCAAGTTCAGTCTTGTTTTAGCCTAGACCCATATTCACTGTTTATTAGACGTATACATGTAGTCGTTCAATAATGGTCTAACTGATGTCTAGTCTATTCTTGGGCTATGGTTAGACGTCTATTAAATTTCCACTGACAGCCCAAATTCAGTCTTGTTTTAGCCTAGACCCATATTCACTGTCTATTAGACGTATACATGTAGTCGTTCAATAATGGTCTAACTGATGTCTAGTCTATTCTTGGGCTATGGTTAGACGTCTATTAAATTTTCATTGACGGCCCAAGTTCAGTCTTGTTTTAGCCTAGACCCATATTCACTGTCTATTAGACGTATACATGTAGTCGTTCAATAGTCGTCTAAATGATGTCTATTCTTGGGCTATGGTTAGACGTCTATTAAATTTTCACTGACAGCCCAAATTAAGTCTTGTTTTAGTCTAGACCCATATTCACTGTCTATTAGACGTATACATGTAGTCGTTCAATAGTCGTCTAACTGATGTCTAGTCTATTCTTGGGCTATGGTTAGACGTCTATTAAATTTTCACTGACAGCCCAAATTCAGTCTTGTTTTAGTCTAGACCCACATTCACTGTCTATTAGACGTATACATGTAGTCGTTCAATAATGGTCTAACTGATGTCTAGTCTATTCTTGGGCTATGGTTAGATGTCTATTAAATTTTCATTGACGGCCTAAATTCAGTCTTGTTTTAGTCTAGACCCATATTCACTGTCTATTAGACGTATACATGTAGTCGTTCAATAGTCGTCTAAATGATGTCTATTCTTGGGCTATGGTTAGACGTCTATTAAATTTTCACTGACAGCCCAAATTAAGTCTTGTTTTAGTCTAGACCCATATTCACTGTCTATTAAACGTATACATGTAGTCGTTCAATAATGGTCTAACTGATGTCTATTCTTGGGCTATGGTTAGACGTCTATTCAATTTTCACTGACAGCCAAAATTCAGTCTTGTTTTAGCCTAGACCCATATTCACTGTCTGTTAGACGTATACATGTAGTCGTTCAATAATGGTCTAACTGATGTCTAGTCTATTCTTGGGCTATGGTTAGACGTCTATTCAATTTTCACTGACAGCCAAAATTCAGTCTTGTTTTAGCCTAGACCCATATTCACTGTCTGTTAGACGTATACATGTAGTCGTTCAATAATGGTCTAACTGATGTCTAGTCTTTTCTTGGGCTATGGTTAGACGTCTATTAAATTTCCACTGACAGCCCAAATTCAGTCTTGTTTTAGCCTAGACCCATATTCACTGTCTATTAGACGTATACATGTAGTCGTTCAATAATGGTCTAACTGATGTCTAGTCTATTCTTGGGCTATGGTTAGACGTCTATTAAATTTTCATTGACGGCCCAAATTAAGTCTTGTTTTAGTCTAGACCCATATTCACTGTCTATTAAACGTATACATGTAGTCGTTCAATAATGGTCTAACTGATGTCTATTCTTGGGCTATGGTTAGACGTCTAATCAATTTTCACTGACAGCCAAAATTCAGTCTTGTTTTAGCCTAGACCCATATTCACTGTCTGTTAGACGTATACATGTAGTCGTTCAATAATGGTCTAACTGATGTCTAGTCTATTCTTGGGCTATGGTTAGACGTCTATTCAATTTTCACTGACAGCCCTAATTCAGTCTTGTTTTAGTCTAGACCCATATTCACTGTCTATTAGACGTATACATGTAGTCATTCAATAGTCGTCTAACTGATGTCTAGTCTATTCTTGGGCTATGGTTAGACGTCTATTCACTGACAGCCCAAATTCAGTCTTGTTTTAGCCTAGACCCATATTCACTGTCTATTAGACGTATACATGTAGTCGTTCAATAGTCATCTAACTGATGTCTAGTCTATTCTTGGGCTATGGTTAGAAGTCTATTAAATTTTCACTGACAGCCCAAATTCAGTCTTGTTTTAGCCTAGACCCATATTCACTGTCTATTAGACGTATACATGTAGTCGTTCAATAGTCGTCTAACTGATGTCTAGTCTATTCTTGGGCTATGGTTAGACGTCTATTAAATTTTCACTGACAGCCCAAATTCAGTCTTGTTTTAGTCTAGACCCATATTCACTGTCTATTAAACGTATACATGTAGTCGTTCAATAATGGTCTAACTGATGTCTATTCTTGGGCTATGGTTAGACGTCTAATCAATTTTCACTGACAGCCAAAATTCAGTCTTGTTTTAGCCTAGACCCATATTCACTGTCTATTAGACGTATACATGTAGTCGTTCAATAATGGTCTAACTGATGTCTAGTCTATTCTTGGGCTATGGTTAGACGTCTATTCAATTTTCACTGACAGCCCTAATTCAGTCTTGTTTTAGTCTAGACCCATATTCACTGTCTATTAGACGTATACATGTAGTCATTCAATAGTCGTCTAACTGATGTCTAGTCTATTCTTGGGCTATGGTTAGACGTCTATTCACTGACAGCCCAAATTCAGTCTTGTTTTAGCCTAGACCCATATTCACTGTCTATTAGACGTATACATGTAGTCGTTCAATAGTCATCTAACTGATGTCTAGTCTATTCTTGGGCTATGGTTAGAAGTCTATTAAATTTTCACTGACAGCCCAAATTCAGTCTTGTTTTAGCCTAGACCCATATTCACTGTCTATTAGACGTATACATGTAGTCGTTCAATAGTCGTCTAACTGATGTCTAGTCTATTCTTGGGCTATGGTTAGACGTCTATTAAATTTTCACTGACAGCCCAAATTCAGTCTTGTTTTAGTCTAGACCCATATTCACTGTCTATTAGACGTATACATGTAGTCGTTCAATAGTCGTCTAACTGATGTCTAGTCTATTCTTGGGCTATGGTTAGACGTCTATTAAATTTTCACTGACAGCCCAAATTCAGTCTTGTTTTAGCCGAGACCCATATTCACTGTCTATTAGACGTATACATGTAGTCGTTCAATAATGGTCTAACTGATGTCTAGTCTATTCTTGGGCTATGGTTAGACGTCTATTCAATTTTCACTGACAGCCCAAATTCAGTCTTGTTTTAGTCTAGACCCATATTCACTGTTTAATACCAAAAAAAAAAAAAGAACTCAAATAACTAAAAGTAACAAAACAAAAGACATTACATTCCTTCTGCATTAAAATAAATAAATAAGTAATAATAATAATAAAATAAAAAAAAGCAAAAGATAATAATATAATGGCATTTTACGCTTTTATGTTTCAAGAAACACGCCGGCAAGTGTGGCAGTGCAACAGAATTTTTGTTTCTAGATAAATGAACATTTCTTTGTAAACCAGCAATGTTGTATAGTGTAAACCAACATTAGAAACAATCCTTCAAACAATATAAAAAACTAGTGATTGTAAAACTTTTCAGCAACATCTCTTGACAGTGAGAGTGCGCATTCTTTTACCATAGAAACTGTTGTAAAAAACAAAACAAAACAAAAAAACAACAAACAAATAAATAACAATCTTAAAATTTTTATGTTAATACACCAGTATTTGTCATTTAAGAAGTATCTGCAACTGATCATTATGTTTTTTAAACATTAATTCTATGATTTCATTATATTTACTTAAAAAATATCCAAAAGTGGCAAAAAAGACATACTTAAGAAATTATCTAAGTATATTCATGAGGAAATAACAATAGCTGTGTCATATTCATAACTATGAATGATCAGAAGTTTATATTTATCAGCAAATAGTCCATTCTGACTGCAGAAATGGATGATTTGAAAACATTAGCTTAGCATTTCTACCTTTACCATAAAGTGACAAATCAACCGTTTGGTTGAGCACATTTTTGAAAAATTACTGAAAACATACTGAAGTTTTTTTTGGCAACAAGCAACATAATTTTGTAAAGTTAGGGCTCCTACAGTGTAATATGTCAAAAAAATATGCTTAGCTTGCAAAATTTCACCAAAAACAGTTCACATGGCAGGAGTGATTTCTTTGATTCTGACATCCATGAGAGAAGAAGTGTTGTCACGACTCACAAGTACTGCTGATTGACATAATGACATCTAGTGGATTTTTTTGGCATAACATAGCTCAACCAGATGGCAGAGATGGCTCAATCAGCTTAAGTTAAGTTAGGTACTCCTCTTAATAAAATATAGTGACTCAAAATGTGCTCAACCATTTGGTCGAGCGGGCAGTTAAAGGGTTAAAAAAATGGATGGTGACAGTTAATGGGTTAAAAATTATAGTTGAATTTGTTTAATTCATTTTCTTATTTATTTTTGACAGTAGTGGCTATACCAAGCTTTTCAGTGAAAATTTAAAGTTTAGGTAAGATATTTGGTCAAACCTCAGATATATGTGGATAGGTTGTGTTTCCCAAAAGCAAAGTGAGCGTGGTGGTAATGTCTCTACTTGCTCCCAATGCTTTTGAGAAATGCAACCATGGACTGTCTTTTTATATTCAGAAACTCAAAAGCTAAAAAAATAATATAGGAATATACACACATTTAGGACATGAACCCATTTCTCAACCTTTTCAACTCCAAGGCTTCTCTTTATCTAAGACAATATTTGATGGCCCACTAAGGGTTGACACTTCTGCTGTAGTAGTCTTATTTTCAAACTTTTATTTGGTTTTCAAAAACCAGGTGTGTCTATAATATATATATATATATATATATATATATATATATATATATATATATATATATATATATATGATTTCTTCACTTAGAATAAAGCTTTAAAATATTTTTAACTGACTAATATGGAAATTTCTTCATATATTTTCTACTAAATAAAATATTTTGTAGAATATATTATTAAAGAAATTTACTTGACTTTTAAAGTATAACATTATTATTATATTCTGTGGTTTTCCAGATCCAGAATTCATGCTTTTAAAATTTTGTTTGCATGCAGGCTTCGTCTTAAATAAAAATGACAGTTATTGAGGGAACAAATTAAAAAATGTCAGTTTTCATCTTGATTTTTAGTTTGAGCTTATTTTAAAGCATTTTACATTATTTTGAAGCCTCTTTGGAAGTTTGCTGAAACCCCCTAGTGGGCTCTAGCCTCCTGGATGGGAAACACTTCACAATTGATACATTTAGAAATAGAAAAACAATACTTTTCTGAATGTCAAAAGATTGCATACACCTTGCAGAATCTACAAAATGTTAATTATTTTTACCAAAATAAGAAGGATCATATAAAAAGCATGTTATTTTTTACTTAGTACTGACCTAAATAAGATATTTCACATAAAGATGTTTACATGTAGTACACAAGAAAAAATTAGAGTTGAATTTATAAAAATGACCCTGTTCAAAAGTTTACATACACTTGATTCTTAATACTGTGTTGTTACCTGAATGATCCACAGCCGGGGTTTTTTTTTTTTTTTTGTTCAGTTATACTTGTTCATGAGTCCCTTGTTTGTCCTGAACAGTTAAACTGCCTGCTGTTCTTCAGAAAAATCCTCTAGGTCCCACAAATCCAACAATGATGTAAAGAATGTATTTTGAGATCCATCTTTTCACACTGAGGGACTCATATGTATCTATTATAGAAGGTTTAAACACTTGATGCTTCAGAAGGAAAAAAACGATGCATTGAGAGCCGGGGGAGAAAACTTTTTTTTAACTTATTTGTATCTTCTATTTTTAGGCAAAATAATACAAATTCACACATCTTCATTCTGTTTAAAAAGTTATACCCCAGGCTCTTCATGCATCGTGTTTCCTTCTGAAGCATCAGTGAGCGTTTGAATGTATAAATTCAACTATTTTCTCTTGTGCACTAAATGTAAATGTCTTTTATGTGAAATATCGTATTTAGGTCAAAAAATAACATGCATTTTGTACATTCTCTCTTATTTTGGTAAAACAACATTTTGCAGATTCTGCAAGGTGTATGTAAACTGTTGGCTTCAACTGTAAATAAACAGTGTTTTAAAGCAGTGGTTCTCAATCCTGGTCCCAGGGGACCCCTGCTCTGCACATTTTGCATGTCTCCCTTATTTAACACACCTGATTGAGATCAGCTCATTAGGAGAGAGATCCATGAACTGAACTAACAAGCTGAAGATCTCAATCAGGTGTGTTAAATAAGAGAGACATGCAAAATGTGCAGAGCAGGGGTCCCCCAGGACCAGGATTGAGAACCACTGTTTTAAAGGACACATTGTAACTTGATGCAAATGGTGCATGTCATGCAAACTGAATGTAAGAAATGGCAGAAATATTTGATCTATGGCAAATCTGAATGAAACACTGATTCTAATGTTTATTTTCATCGTTCTTAATTTCTCTAGAAGTAACATATGTGACCCTGGAGCACAAAACCAGTCTTAAGTCGCTGGGGTATATTTGTAGCAATAGCCAAAAATACATTGTATGGGTCAAAATTATTGATTTTTCTTTTATGTCAAAAATCATTAGGAAATTAAGTAAAGATCATGTTACATTAAGATTTTTTGTAAAATTCCTACTGTAAACCTATCAAAATGTAATTTTTGATTAGTAATATGCGTTGTTAAGAACTTAATTTGGACAACTTTAAAGGTGATTTTCTCAGTATTTAGATTTTTTTGCACCCTTAGATTCCAGATTTTCAAATAGATGTATCTCGGCCAAATATTGTCCTATCCTAACAAACTATACATCAATAGAAAGCTTATTTATTATTTATTTCATATGATGTATATATCTCAGTTTTGTAAAATTTAACCTTATGACTGGTTTTGTGGTCCAGGGTCACATATATTTAAAAACCAAAATAAAAAGGCAATTTGAAACTAATATGCTAAAATCATGATACAAATGTACACAGTACCTAACAGAAAGGTTTTTTCTAGCCTGCTGTCAGAGGTCATTGCATGCAGTGAGTGCACACCAGACATTTTTGCCCTTCCAAGATTAGCAAGCGTGTGATCCTGCCTAATCCAACACAGACAATCGGTACCGGAAAAGCTGTTTATCTGTTACCCAGGATCACCCTCAATATCTCATAAGATCTACATTAAGCTGCTGCGTTTCACAATTCTGCATGGTTAAACACATCCCCTCTCACACACAATTACAGCACCACAAGAAACTGTACAACCTACCTATTAACAAAATAAACACTGGTTTATCTAAAATACATTATGTAAACTCTGGAAAGCAATATGTAATCACAATAAATACATTCTGTTCTATGACAAGGTTAATAAGATAAAAATCGTTCAATACTGCATCCCTTATGAGTAAATGTGCATGTTATGTAAACCTTATCAGTGAATGCGTTTTCATTTATTGGAAAGACAGTTCTGTTTGGATAAACACTGCAGAGTATATGCATTTTAAATAAATCAATAAGGTATTTGGGTTGAATGGCATCCTAACCTGGGGCACAAGTGTCACAAGGCCCCACCAACCCACCCTGTGAAATTCATAAAGACATAAACATAAACACAGACGCATAAAACCAAAAACTATATAAAGTAAAATGGGCTTGTTCAACGTAAGGTGTACGCATAAGTTAATTAAATATCACTCTTAATAAGGTCATAAGCAACAATATTTATAAATACAACACAGCCTCAATACAGTACCATTGTGGGACACAACTGTCCATCCGCAAAGGCACAAAGTTATTAATGTGCGCCATTCTGTCTCTATTTCTCCTCGTCGGTACTGCGGGTTAGAAGCCGTTTTTTGGGGGCCATGATCCAAGCTAAGGCCACAGCTGCTGTGCCGTCCCCACTTTGTCGTGAGAAACATAAAAACGTGGCCCACAGGAATGCTGAACATCCCATGAATGCTGTCCTCAGGTAGAGAGGCATCAGAACAAAGTTCAAAAACTTAACATAAATAGAGGGTAGATGAGAAAAAGTTAAAGAATATTGACAAAACAAAGGATGAAGAAGTAACTATGGCACGTTATCTGTGTGTATATATATTATGAAGGACAATGCAGTTCTTACCTGCATGAATGGCCAGTACATTAGTCCAGTCTAAAATGTAAAAATATATTTAGACTATCAGCCAAAACCAAAAGCCAAAAAATAAAGTCTCTTCTGCTCTATTAAGCCTGCATTTATTTGATCCAAAGTACAGCAAAACAGTAACATTTCGAAATAAAAATTTAGCCGTTTTTGCTGTGCTTTGGATCAAATAAATGCAGGCTTGGTGTGCAGAAGAGACCTCTTTAAAAAACATTAAAAATCTTAATCTGAATCTTGACTAGTAGTGTCGATGTTTGCAATATTATTTTATAATAACTTAACTTTTTAACAGTTATATGTGTATAATCCTTTTGAACACAAACTTAATAAATGACAAACTAAAATGTCTTATTTTTCTGTGGATTTTGTATGTCATCTTGTATATGTTACACTTTAATCTTGTTAGTTGGCTGCTATTTTGGCCAGGTCTCTCTTCTAAAATTAAAAATGATTAATGAATTGTATATCCAGCTTATAAATCCTTTAAAAGTTAGTCTCTTTTAAAGTTGAGAGTTAAACAAGTTATATAAAATATATACATATACACTCTGGAAACTTGGATGTTTGAAGGATTTTTCAACTACTGTACAAATTTAATGTAGAAATCGGTGAATTATTCTTTGTAAAGGAGGTTGCTTTTAGGCTAACTTGTAAAAGATGATTTCTTTTGGGTGGTTCATCAGTGGGCCTACCTTGTATGTATTAAAAAACTTTTCTCGCCAGTCTGCAAATATGTCCTCTTTGCCCTCCAAGAAACTCACACCTGTGAAGACAACGAACTGAGTGATTAAACAAACCAGTTTGATATATGTGACTGCCATTGACAATAATACATTACATCACCTGTGTAGAAGACACTGGTCGCCAAAGGTGAAGCAAAAGTTTGGTCCAAAACCAGTTTGCGGAAAATCATACTGGCCGATCTTCCCGGGAAACGATGCTCTAAGGCTCGCAACCAGAAGTAATTGAAGTTCCCATGAAAACTCACAGCCACAATGGCCACATTTCTGGTGTGCCTCCAGTCCATTTCATCTCTCTGCGCGATGCACTGATGGACGAAATCCCCACCGGCGAACAAGCATCCGTACAGAGTCACATTGCTTATCCAAGGCAGCACCTTTGCTCGTTTGAAAAAAGATTTTCTCATGTTCAACAAAACGGAAACTTGTTGTAGGCCTACTTCGTAACCTTAGTAAATGATGTCGACGGACACGAAACAAAACAGTGATCTGACATTGACAGACGGCTGAAGCTAATTTCATAAAATGACCTTCTGCTCTACAGGTTAAATATTTAAATAAATTCTATTCTAGTCTGGTACAATATATTTAAAAGGCACAATAAATTACATATTAATAGTGTGACTCTTGGTGAACATCCTTGAGAAACATGAGAAGATCATTAAAGCCCTGCCAAATAAAACACAGATCAATCGAGTACCTGGGTTCAGTCCATCTTTTCTCTGACTTTGATAGAGACCGAAATGCAAAAATAAGAATTACAGTTCATCAATCCATTTAGCAATTAAATTAAAAGGTTCCGGCGCTCGTTCATACAGTGATCAGCAGTTTCCCGTTACTTAAGTCAGGCGCTCAAATCCTTCATTAATCTGCCGGCGCGCTCCTGCGCGTTCTGGGGTGGCGCGCTTTAGTCTGATCTGTATGTAATAGAGATCGACCGCGCGTAGTCCTCCAAGTTTATGTTCGTGCGATCAACATTTACTGAGACTTTTAATGCTTACGAAATGTTGACATATCACATATGCCCGTTAAAGCTAATGTTATGTTTGTTTGGTATTGAGTTTATTTCATTTACGTATAACTTTCCCCCATTTTTTATTTGCCCATTGTTGATTGTAAGCAAATACCTGGGGTTTAGCAATGTGAACGAATCGTTTATTTGAGTCGGATCTTTTCCATGAAGCGTCCAAAACCTATACAAATCGGAAAAGTAAAAAAAAAAATATATATATAATATGAACAAAACATAAAAACAAGCCTAGTAGTCTACATAATTCAAGGGGTAATGCGGATATAAGAAAGTATACAATAAATAAATGAAAAAGAAGAAAAAAATACAAAGACCTCGCTGGCAGAAGTAGAGAAGAAGAAGGGGAGGAAATATACAAAGAGAAAGGCTTAATCCTCTTGTACTTGTTAAACAGATGTGCACTACCAAAAAGTTGTTCAAAAAAGTGTTTGATCAGTAAGATGTTTTTTAAAGAATTATCTTCTGCTAACAAAGCCTGCATTTATTTGATCTAAAATACAGCAAAAGCAGTAATACTGTGAAATGTTTTACTATTTAAAATAACTGCTTTCTTTTTGAATATATTTTAAAATATAATTTATTCCTTTGGCCAAAACTACATTTTCAGCATCATTACTCCAGTCTTCAGTGTCACATGATCCTTCAGAAATCATTCTAATATGCTGATTTGCTGTTTAAGAAACATTTTTATTATTATTATTATCAATATTTAAAACTGTTGAGTGCATTTTTCAGGATTCTTTGATGAATAGAAAGATCCAAAGATCAGCATTTACCTGAAATAAAAAATATTTTATAACATTATACAATACCATTAAAAATGATGATAAAGACATTTATAATGTTACAAAAGTCTGATTTTTATTTCAGATAAATGCTGCTCTTCTAAACTTTCTTTATCAAAGAAACCTGTAAAAATTACTCAGCTGAACATAATAATAATAATAATAATAATAATAATAATAACAACAATAATAATAATAATAATAACAATAGGCTAAATGTTTTTTGAGCAGTACATCAGCATATTAGAATGATTTCTGAAGGATCGTGTGACCGGAGTAATGATTCTAAAATTCAGCGTTGAAATCACAGGAATAAATTACATTTTAAAATGTATTTAGATAGAAAACTGTTATTTAGAATAATAAAAATATTTTAAAAAAATTTATTTATTGTTTTTCCTGTACTTTGAATCAAATAAATGCAGGCTTGGTGAGCAGAAGAGACTTCTTTAAAAACATTAGAAAAAGTCTATGTCTCCAAAAATATTTGAATAATAACTTTAAATTGTTACATTATCATTCCATTTAACTTTAGTTGTAGTAACGGGCAATTATATGAATTAAATCAAACATAAATACAAAACACTTATCACCATCAGATGGAAAACATGTTAACATAATATCAGCTTCTACAAAATGAACAGAAATCATATATTTTTTTGTATATAAATATTGAGTTTTTTTCCAAAATATTTGTGACTTAGGACATTTCCCAAAATAAATGATTAGCCTAATAGTCTAAGGGGAAATTTTACTTTTACTTTTAATTTTTCTTTTATGTTCACCTTAAAACGCTGTACCACAAGTGATTTGACTGGGTAAAGTCTGTTCTGAACATTTCCGCTTTGTAATGAAACGTAAATTATGAAATATTTTAATAGCAGCGATTTTACAAATAGATATAATTCCTTACAAATTATTTTAGTGCGTAGAATTTTAATTAAAATGCGATAACTTTTCAACCAAGTGATGTAAATGAATTCGAATGCAATCATATTGGTTCTCTACTATGTTTTTATGAGCTCAATCATGGCAACAACAAACTGAACATGGACACGTTGCTTTTATTTAATCATAAAGCATGTGATTGCCACTGGCGATGTCACAGACCACGTGATGACGTAAAACGTTTTGCAAACCATTTTCTTTTCAACGAACCGTTCCAAAGAACCGATTCGGGTCGGACTCCACATCCCTACACTGCATTACACGTCTTTACATTGGGGTAAACCGAAGAGTAGCTCACGGAGACTGTAAAGGGGGCGTATGTTTAGGCTACGTCAGCGCTGCCAGCGTGGAGCGGCATGACACCAGGAAGTAACACAATTCAATTGACTATACAAATATCGAAGAGAGAGGCCACTCGAGGTGGATATTCTGTGCTTTTTTAAATCGTTTCCCTAAAATACACAGTACGCGACGACGCACGGGGACACGGAGAGTCCCTGCGACTGTGTTTTCAACGCTGCATGGATAAGCTGCCCGTGAAGGTAATGTAGAACAGCGCGTATCATTCCCTGAAGGACTCGCTCATTTGATTAAAGTGCAGGAAGCTTATTCACTGTCATTGCCATAGGGAGGTTGATGCGGAGCTATACCGGATTCATTAGAAGCCACAGTCGTGTTTTTGCTGTTAGTGCGTAAGGCTTGATAAACGCTGTGTTCTTTAAGGGTGACAGTGCCGGTGAAAATTGAAGCTTTAAGTGATGTTGGTCTACAAACCACTTTCATGTGCAAAGTTTGATGTAAAAAACAATTGTGTTGCTAAATAAAGTGCTGTGTTCCTCGTCTGGAGTCAAGGTGGACGTACCAGAGTGCTAGTGTATTGTATTGAAATGAGCCTTGTCATCCGACAGGTTTTCGTTTTTAACACACCCCACATCCTGAATATCAGGAATTATAAGTGTAGAATTGATAAAGCAAGAAGTAAACAGCACTGCCGGCTTGTTTTACACAAGTTGGCGCAATTTACAAGTAGAACAACGTTTGTCAAGTGTGCTATTATTTATTTTGTGGTTAAATGTATTATAATGTTAAAAACGCACTGTTATAAGGCCTAAATGTTTCCTCCTCTCTCGTAGTCAGTGAAAGTGCCCTACAGGTGAAATATGATGAGTTTTGTTAAAGCCTGAGGAATCATTTTATTTGATGTGACAAGAAATGTGATATACAGGCATTGTCATCAATTTCGTTAGTTCTTCAGAGTTATGCCCTTCAAGCATAACCATATGTATTTTACTTTGTAATTGTAGATGATGGACCCTACACTTGCTGAGATGGGAAACCATCTCTCTGATGCCATGAAGATTTTGGAAAGCGGAAAACTGTGAGACTTCACCTTTCATATTACAGTGTTTTCAGTAATTGCATTTAAAATGCCAGTACAACAGTATAGTTTCACATATGCAACCCTGGACCACAAAACCAGTCATGAGGGTCTATTTTTTAAAATTGATTTATACATAATCTGAAATTTAATAAGCTTTCCATTGATGTATGGTTTGTTAGGATAGGGCAATATTTAGCTGAGATACAACTGTTATCTAAAATATGATCTAAATATTCAGAAAATCACATTTAAATTTGTCCAAATTAAGTTCTTAGCAATGCATATTACTAATCAAAAATTAAGTTATTATTAAGATATATTTACAGTAGGACATTTACAAAATATCTTCATTGAACACGATCTTAACTTAATATCCTAATGATTGTTGGCATAAAAGAAAAATAGATCATTTTGACCTATACAATGTATTGTTGGCTATTGCTACAAATATACCTGTGCTACTTAAGCCTGGTTTTGTGGTCCAGGGTCACATATAACTAATATAACATTGTGTGGATGTATTCAGGGAATCTGAACAAGGCAAAGAAAGAAGAAAGTTGAGCTGGAAAGACATTCCAGGACCCTTGCAAGGAGAGTGAGTGACTTTAACACTGTAAATCACGGTTTACATTTACACCGTTTCTTGTCTTGCCCTGTGCTTATTTCTAAGGCATTTCATGGGGTTTAAAAGCAGAGCATATTAGCTATAAAAACCTTCAAAGCCTTTCTTATCCTTTTCCTTTTTCCATTTTTTTCCGACAGTGGACAGGATGTTGTCAGCATACTCCAGCTCGTCCAGAACCTGATGCATGGAGATGATGATAAGCAGGGTCACCGGTAGGTCACAGCATTGTAGAGCTGCTCAGTTTGTCATCCTAAAGCTAAAAAAAAATCCCTGAGAATTTTGAACAGGTTTATAATAATAAAAGGTATTAATACTTTTATTCAGCAGGGTCAAGGATGAATTAAATTGATCAAGAGTGATTTATAATGTTACAAAAAAATTCTGAAGAGAAGTATCACAGTTTGCACAAAAAGCTTGTTTTCAACATTGATAATGTTAAGAAATATTTCTTAAGCAGCAAATCAGCATATTGGAATGATTTCTGAAGGATCATGTGACACTGAAGACTTAAGTAACAATGTTGAAAATTCAGCTTTGACGTGACAGAAATAAATTACATATTTAAAACACATTCAAATGCAAAACTATTTTTTTAATTTGTAACAATATATTTCACAATACTACTGTTTTTAAATTTTTTAATCAAATAAATGCAGACCTGGTAAGCATAAGAGAGTTCTTTCAAGAACATGTTACAAAAAAGTCAGACCCTAACTTTTAAATGGTTGTGTAAGTCAAGTCAAGTCAAGTCACCTTTATTTATAAAGCGCTTGTAACAATACAGATTGTGTCAAAGCAACTGCACAGTATTTAAATACAACAATAGTGTGTAAGTAACGCATTATTAAGTAAGTTAAATCTGTGGTATGTATTACTTGTAGAACAAAACGGAAAAGTCTCCTAAATGAAAGTCTCTTTGAGTAACGTGGTAGGCCTTATTTTACTGATTAACCAAACCTATGGTGAATTATTCTTTGGGATTGGTCTACAAATTGACGTCAAGACAGAATAGCTCTGTTATATTGCTCTGAGAGTGTTTGTAAACCCCTTTGCGTGTGTCATAAAACTCTGAACGTCTGTTTAGCAGGATGCAGTATGTTGGAGAGCAGGGACACATGGCTCTATTGGGACACAGTCTGGCTGCATATATTTCTGTCCTGGAACGAGAAAGATTGAGAAAGCTGACCACCCGCATCCTGTCGGATACCACTCTCTGGCTCTGCAGGCTTTTCAGGTACGTTCAAGTTTTCTCTGATTCCTATCGGTGGTTTCGGGGGTATTCTCTACTCCCTGTCACACAAACACTTGAATGTGATTTAAAGTTATTTATAGAGATGTGTGATAGAGCATTAATAATAGGCTGCACCTTTGGTTCACCTCAGCAAATTTTATTGGCAGCGTTTTCACTTGAAAAGCTTAGGCGGCAAAACATTGAGCTTTTCATTCGAACAATGACAGATTTATTGCTGAATAAGAGTGGACAAGGGGAATCTTTGACTCAGTCTGATGCACTGATTTTACACTTTGTGGCTGATACCAATAAGCAAATACAGTCAGGTCCATATATATTTGGACACTGACACACTTTTCATAATTTCGGCTCTGTATGCCACTAGAATAGTTTTAAAAATGATACAATCAAGATGAAATTGAAGTGCAGACTTTAAGCTTTAATTCAAGGGGCTGAACAAAAATATAACATAAATGCTAAGGAATTACAACCATTTTTATACACAGACCCCCCATTTTCAGGGGCTCATAAGTAATTGGACAAATAAATATAATCTTAAATAAAATGTTCATTTTTAATGTTTTGTTGAGAATCCTTTGCAGGCAATGACTGTCTTAAGTCTGGAACTCATGGACATCACCATAGACCAGTGTTGTTTTCGTCAACGATGACGATGACGAAATCATTTCGTTGACGCAACTTTTTTTCATGACGATAACGAGACGATGACGAGATAAAAATGGCTCGTTGATGACTAAAACATGACGAGACGTGTGTGAGTTTTCGTTGACGAGACGAGAATAGACGAAAATGTTAGTGGGTGGTCCGTCAGACGTTTAAAATGCACGACATTTCTGCTTATTGTGCATGCCAATTAAAACCTAAGAAGTATCTGCCGCTATGGCAAGCCGTTTTAGCATTAAATACTCTTTGCCATACTAGTAGGCTATGGCAAGCCGTTTTAGCATTCTATTCTTGTTTGGTTACGCCCACCACCTGGCGTGCAGCACACAACGTGCTCAACACGTCACATTGTTGTCACTCAGACAGACAGACGATTAACCATGATGGCGGCAGTTTGCACATTATTTCAAATATATGTCTTATGTCTAAAACCATTCCTTCATTATTGTAATTATTGGTGAAAATAGTCGATCCGGAAGCTCACATTGTGTTGAACTATAGATCTGCTATTTTCACAACTTATAAGTGACACTACTACTACTGACCTACATTAATTTGTTAAAAGACTACTTTTCACCTAGCCTAGAATCTAGACGCGCCCCTAGCGGCAGCAAATTACATTTGCTTCCAAGGTCAGTCTAGTTACTCTCAATTCACTTAAATTTCCGAAAAATCCAAGATGTACCGGGCCAATCACGAGTCGGTGGGCGGGCTTAACATGATGACGACTGACCTGCGACCATAAGTTCCGTCAGACATGAATTCCTGGTTCCGTGAATTAAGCGTGGAAAACTGAACAGTATTTATATAATTTTTTACTTTTGATACACAGCCACGTCCATGTGTCCTGAGCAGGAGCTCGTTACATCTGAACGCGCTGTGGTGTAGAATACGCAAACACCGGAAGCGATCTGTGGCGTGTATACGACACTTATTGTTCACACAGTGCACAGAGATTGTGGATATAGCGGCTATTCAAAATGGTAATTACTTGCGCTTGTCCTGGTTGTTCAAACCCATTTAAAGCTGAAAAAGATTACGTTTGCTTGCGCAAACTCATCCTGGACTTTTTTTTTCTTTTTTTACATATTTCCCCTTTCGGTGTTTGCGTATACTACATCAAAGCGCGTTCACATGTGACGAGTCGAATCATAGATATGCTAAACTCGTGCTCATGACAGATGGACGTGGGTGTGTATCAAAGGTAAAAAGAAAATTATATAAATACTGTTCATTTTCTTGCAAAAACCGATCGTTTCGTGTCTTAGGACATCAATGTATCGTCACGAGCCGCAGGGTGTAATTTGGATTTGTCTGTGCATGTTTTTGTTTACTTTTAAAGGTTTAGTGCCCATCTATGTCTATTATTTAGCTGACAGACTGCACAGTGCACTGATTTTTGTTAAAAATCTTCGTCGCTCTGACTACGTCACCTGACCGACTACGTCTCTGATTGGAGAGGAGTTTGAAAGACAACCGTTTATCCCACCCCTCCGGTTGAGCCCTGTCTATGGAGAGTGCCCAGACCCTACATTTATGTGGGTCTGGCTTGCCAGGCTACTTTTCACCCTTTTTTTGACTAAAACTAGACTAAAACCTTTATGACTTTTCGTCGACTAAAATTGGACTAAAACTATCACATATAGAAGTGACTAAAATGTGACTAAAACTAATAAGCATTTTAGTCCATAAGACTAAGACTAAATCTAAGATGGTTGTCAAAAACAACACTGCCATAGACTGGGTTTCCTCCTTTGTAGTGCTTTGCAAGGCCTTTACTGCAGCTGACTTCAGTTGTTGTTGGTTTGTGGGTCTTTCTGCCTTTAGTTTTGTCTTCAGCAAGTGAAATGCATGTTCAGTCAATTTGAAATCAGAAGATTGACTTGGCCATTGCAGAATATTACACTTTTTTACCTTTAAAAACTCATGGGTTGCTTTTGCTGTATGTTTTAGGTAGGGCTGTAACGATACGCGATATGAAACCGAAATCGCGACACTCAGATCCACGATCCTGTGTCGCGGTGTAATAAGGGAGAATCGCGACACACCCCGTGACTACCTTTCCAATCATGTGACGCCTGCCTGCAAAAGTTGAGCTAGTTGAAGAAGAACGCGAGGAAACATGGCAACCAACCCAGAGATTGCGGACCCTCCCTCCTCATTTAAGTCAGCAGTATGGCAACATTTCGGAGCTGTGTGATCCATAAAATACGGAGAAAGGCTATTAATAAAGAAAAAAAATCCAGAAAATGCGTGTAGTACAGCCTGCGCAGTAAAAATACAATTATGTGTAAAATGTCATAGTAAACTGTGTCTGATATGAAAACCACGCTAGTCATTGTCCCATAAAATGACAAATAGCAAATAACACATAGTATTTTCATTACGTTTCATTTATTTTGTTTTTGTAAAGTAAAATGAGACCTTGTTGTTTGCAATACGTTTACCCCGAGACCGCGTCGCGAACACCAGCTCGACCGCAAAACACTTTCACTATGAGAGAAAGCAGCAGCCGCGCAGAGAATCCACCGCTTGACACGTCCCATGTGAAAGGGCTTTTAAACGGTCTTCAGACTGAGTGCGAACACAGGCACGGGACCGTTTGAGAGCAGGGTCAGTGTGTACCGGATTGAGTCCAAAGAGCAAATCCTGTGCATGTCACCCGCACTGCACCTGACAGATAAATATTATTCCGCCGTTACGTCAGTTATAGCGGTTTACCCGTCGGGTAGGACTCTGTTTCACACACACATAGAATCTTGCATCGCTAGCAGGTTTAAACAATTTGACATCTTGACAATTTTATCACTATCATGTTAAATTAAAAAAAAATTCAGTGACAGACAGACCTTATCAGTTGTTAATTTTAACACAGAAGGTTTTTATTAAACCTTAAAATGTGACCTTGTATGTAAAACTAAGAAAGCTATTGAAATTTATTTTTTTTAAATAAATCTGTTGTTTGATTTTCAGTTTCATGTTTTAATTTTTGTTCAAAATATCGTGATACATATCGTATCGTGAACCCAATATCGGGATACGTACTGTTTCGTGACCTAGGCATATCGTTACACCCCTAGTTTTAGGTCATCGTCCATTTGTACTATGAAGAGCCGCCCAAACAACTTTATTTTATTATTTAACTGAATCTGGGCAGACAGTATATCCCTATACACTTCAGAATTCTTCCGGCTGCTCCTGTCTTCTGTCACATCATCACTAAACACCGGTAACCCAGTGCCACTGGAAGCCATGCATGCTCATGCCATTACACTGCTCCACCATGTTCACAGATGATGTTGTAGGCTTTGGATCATGAGCTGTTCCAAGCCTTCTCCATACTTTTTTCTTCCCGTCATTCTGGTACACATTGATTTTAATTTCAGCAGTCCAAAAAATGCTTTTCCAGAAGCGGTCTGGCTTTTTTAAATGTTTTTTGACAAAGTCTAATCTGGCCTTGTTTGCACCTTGTGGTAAACCCTCTCTATTTTGCTCTGGTGAAGTCTTCTCTTGATTGTAGACTTGACAGTGACATGTCAACCTCCTGGAGAGTATTCTTCACTTGGCTGGATGTTGTAAAATGTTTTATTACCATGGAGAGGATCATCCAATCATCCACCATACTGTCGTCTTTTGTGAACATCCAGGCCTCTTTATGTTGCTGAGCTCACCAGTGTGTTCTTTTTCTTCTCAGAATTCACCAAACTGTTGATTTGGCCACTCCTAATGTTCCTGCTATCTCTCTGATGCATTTCTTTTGTTTTTGAAGCCTAACAATTGTCTGTTTTACTTGCATGCAGAGCTCCTCTGACTGCATGATGGGTTCAGAGCAACAGCTTCCAAATACAAATGGCACACTTAGAATCAGCTCCAAATCTTTTACCTGGTTAATTGATGTAGAAAAGTGAAGGAATAGCCCACAACTGTCCATGAAACAGCTTTTGAGTCAACTGTCCAATTACTTATGGTCCCTTGAAAAAGGGAGGAGGTACATATTAAAGAGCTGTAATTCCTTAACCTTTCTACCAATTTGATCAGTGTCCAAATACATATGGACCTGACTGTAATTATTACTGATAAATGGCCAAAATTAAAGGGATAGTTCACCCAAAAATGAAAATTCTGTCACTAATTACTTACCCTCATGTTGTCCCAAACCCGTAAGACCTTCATTTATCTTTGTAAAACTTTTTTTTTATTTTTTGATGAAATCCGAGAGCTTTCTGACCCTGCATAGACAGAAACAGTACTACCATGTTCAAGGCCCAGAAAGGTAGTAAGGACATTGTTAAAGTAGTCCGTGTGTCATCAGTGGTTCAACCGTAATGTTATTAAGCTACGAGAATACATTTTGTACACAAAGAAAACAAAAATAAATGACTTTATTCAACAATTTCTTCTCTTCTGTGTCAATAGACATTTAGCATTATAATAAACAGAATGAAAATGGATGTCCATTTTGAGATTTGCTAATGTATGTCTTAAATTAATTATTTTTCATAGATATGAAAATGGCTCGGCATATTATCATGAAGATGACCGTGAGGGGCTGGTGAAGGTGTGTCGGCTAGTTATTAATACTTATTATGAGGACTACGCAACAGAGGGCTTTACATTGCTCAGCTCTAAACATCCTGTGATTTACCAAAGTGCTGCATGCAGACCTGGCCTGGGACAACATCTCTGCAGCCAGGTACAATGTCACCTCCACACCACACGTCAGTGCTGCAGGATCAGAAATGTTTCACATTACAACACTATATTACGAAATGTGTAGTGGATACTTCTTGCTATAATTAGACAACTTGTTTTGTGTTTACTTTTCAGCTGGGGCTGCCTCTGTCATGCCTTTGTATTGTGCCATGTAACACCATGTTTGGCTCCTTGCACCAAATGGTAGGAAGTTTTCTTTTGTTTAGATGTTTAAATTTATTTATGTTTTTAAAAAGGCTCACCAAGGCTGCATTTATTTGATCAAAAATAGAGTAAAAACAGTGGTATTCGTAAATATTATTGCAATTCAAATGGCCTATTTTAATATATATTAATGTGACAAAAATGTCAAAGCTGAATTTTAAGCAGCCGTTGCTTTAATTTTTAGTGTTACATGATCCTTCAGAAATCATTCTAATCGGCGGATTTGACAGTTTGTTTTTTATTTATTTAGAAATTGGTTTGTATGATTTACTTAAATATCACCTAAGTGTTTTTCATTTTTTAAACACTTTGAAATACAGGCTTTTACAATCATACACATTTTTCCAAATTCCATACAACCATAAGATTGCTGCATTTACTCTAGAAGAAAAAGAAAAAAGAAAAGAAAACAAAACAACACTGAACAAGAATGCTCCTCCTCTTTTAGCCAATAGTAATCTATTCAAATTGACTTTTATAATCATACTGAATACAAAATGAAACAAATTTATCAACCTATAAGGTCGGAACTGCATTGTCCACCAAGATTAGTCATCCACTTCTTGATCTGTTAAATCCAAATCTTTAATTTAATTAAAGGACTCCATATGCTAAGTGTATTTTCAAATATTTGTCTAGTATTAACATTAAACATTGAGCTAATTTGCTGCTCAAGAAACATTTTTTATTGTTATCAATGTTGAAAATAGCTGTGCTGCTTAATATTTTGGTGGAAACGGCGATACATTTTTTTGGTTCATGATTCTTTGATGAATAGAAAGTTTAAAAGAACAGCATTTATTTAAAATAGAAATCTCTATTCTATCTATCTATCTATCTATACACACACACACACACACATACATATATACATACACAGTCAAAAGTCTGGACTGGTTATATATATATTTGTAACACATTAAAAAGAAAGACAAATGGAATTGAAAATCTTTGTTCAGAAAAGTGTACATAATGAGGCAGTGTTGATACAATTAATAAAAAAAAAGTGTTGACAGGGTGTGTTTTTCACTATATTGTCTTTTTACAGGATGTTGCATTGCTTGACAAGCTCATCAGAGATGATTCTGAATCAGGGAAGGCTCCATTGCTGTTGATAGCAAATGCTGGTCAGTTTGCTATTAGACCTTATTTATTCAAGCAGTATAGTTTTTGCAGACATTTGTTGGTTGTCAGTTTTGCATGCCATCATTAAAATTCATTTCATCTCTCAGGAACGCCAGGTGCAGGTCACACAGACAAACTCGGCCGTCTGAAAGAGCTCTGCGTTCAGTACAATATGTGGCTTCATGTGGAAGGGTCGGTATAGGCTTTTACTTGATTTTCATTTATATATCTAAATAAACCGATTTGATGATTTTAGTTAATATTCATCGTAGTTTAAATTTGACTTACTGTGTCATTCTTTCAGAGTGAATTTGGCAACACTTGCTCTTGGTCAAGTCTCTTCTACTGTTATGGTATGTTGTGTTTTATTTTTTTTTGTCACACACATGCCCGCATTTGTTTCCTGTTGTAAAGTATGTGCAATTATTTTCTTCCTCTCTCCATTAGGCGGCCACCAAGTGTGATAGTATGACTTTAACTCCAGGCCCGTGGTTGGGCCTGCCAGCTGTGCCTGCTGTCACTCTTTACAGACATGAGGATCCAGCCCTGGTAAGTTGGATTGTTATTGTTAGTAACAATTATGACTTTACAGCACATCATATAGAAATGCAATCCAAAGATATAACCGTACAGTGTGCAAATACTTGATGCTGATGATTATCCTCCGTGCCGGTTGGGGGCAGTCTCTCGCAGCAGGTCTGACCTCCAGCCAACCAGTGGAGAAGCTTCGGGCTTTGCCTCTCTGGCTGTCCCTTCAGTACCTTGGGCATGATGGGATTGTACAGAGGATTAAGCATGCCTCGCAGCTAGTGAGTACCCTGCCAGCTTCATTTAGATAATCCGATGCACTGTACTTTAAACACAAGAATTACTCTGACCTTGCTGGGAATGGATCTGTTTCCCTGTAGAGTCAACAGCTGTTGGAGCATTTGAAGACACTGGCTTCAATAAAAACCTCGGTAGGTGAACTTGTCTTCATCCATTTAGCTTTATGTTGTACATCACATTTACCACAAACAAGTATGAAAATCAAAATGATTTTGAAGCTTCTGTATATCTATATTTCCTCTGTCCTGAGTTGGTGTTGCTTCCTTCATTTAAAAAAATGGATAGTTCACCCAAAAACATCCCATTTTGTTCCAAAACCATATAATTTTACACTTTTCATACTTGCTTATAATGAAAATAAATGGGAACTATAAAAAGAAGTTCCTTAAAGGTATAGTTCAACCAAAAATGAAAATTCTGTCATTAATTACTTACCCTCATGTATGCATAGACAGCAATGCAACTGACACGTTTAAGACCCAGAAAGGTAGTAAGGACATTGTTAAAATTGTCCTTGTGACATCAGTGGTTCAAACCTAATTTTATGGAACTACGAGAATACCTTTTATGTGCAAAGATAAAAAAAATAACAACTTTATTTAGCAATTTATTCTCTTCCATGTCACATAGACTATTTGACTACCCTAGACTAAAGATTTATCTTGTTGACCAATAGACCAATAGTAAGCATTAGTCGACAATTAATTGCACATTTATTAATAAACCATATAAATCATAAAAATGAGCCTTTAATTGCCTGCATAGCCTAATAAGCGCTCAAGTGAACGCAAGAAAGCTTCCCACAGCGCACCGGCAGATATAATAATTTTAAAAATAAATATAAAATAAATATAAAATTTTTTAGACTTTTTATAGATATAATAATTATGAATGTGTCAGAGAAAAACAGAAAGGAGACTGCATTAATTAATGTTTAATAATTTATTGATAAACTAAAGCCTTCTTTGTATTTGGCTTAAAGGAGAACTCCGGTGTGATATTGACCTAAAGTGTGTTGAATCATGATACCGAGTGTGAAAGTACCTTGCATATGTCATCTTGGTTTGTGTCCTGCAGTCCGCAGTCTGGGGTCAGTTAGCCGATGATAACAGCAGGTTGTCAATGAGGGTGAATAGGGCATTGAAGTAGCCATGTAAATAAATCACTGTTTTATGCCATTTACGAGGCACAAAGAAGCTCCACACTTCATTGGTAGACTTCAAGCTCAAGTTCACAATGACCAAGACGACAGAAAGCACATACTGTTTGCTGTAATTATTTTACAAAAGCGCAATGTTTTATTGTTATTCTAAGTGTAAACAAATAAATAGAGTCTTTACAGATTCTAATGATGTATTACTTTTATCTGTATGGGGAAAACTGTTTCAACTGAACTGTTACTGTTCAGCTTTCACACTCCACACAGACACTTAAATAGCACACACTGTTAAGTTGCTACTACATACACCTTTCAGATGAAAAGCCATATTTTATGTCGATGAATGATAGGTGAGCATTTGGATGTCTTGCCCAATGTACCACATAAACCAGCCGTTAACAATCTGTCCATCAAAGACTGCGTGACTTTGCCACTTCCTGTGGAATTCTTTTTTCTGCGACTAATAATATCTTGGTCAACCAAGCCTTTTCTCATCGACTAACGGTTAGTCGACTATTAGGGGGCAGCCCTAGTCCTTACTACCTCTCTGGGCCTTGAGCGCTTGGGTTTCATCAAAAATATCTTCATTTGTTTTCTGAAGATGAACAAAGGTCTTACAGGTTTAGAACGACATGAGGGTGAGTAATTAATGACAGAATTTTCATTTTGGGTGAACTATCCCTATAAAAGCTGTCGATGCAATTTGCGACTTAAGTTCCAATTTAAATATAAATATTAGAAGAAAAACTTGAACTTAAATTCATTTTTTTGGTGAACTATCCCTTTAAAATTCTAATGACATTATCACCACTGGCAGACATTTGTGCCATTTACAACCACACACAACCTGAAATTATGAATACGTAATAATATGTGGTAGATTAATGACATATTTAGAGAACTATTTCAACTTTATCTGGCAGCTTCTTGAAATTTTGTTCTTTTTTTCATATGTCAGTGGCCCACTTTCTCCTGTCAGTCAGACAATCTAGGCTAAAACCTTAAAAGCAAACACCTCTGTTCTGTGTTACCACCATTAGGATATCCTTGACAGTGAGGTGTCTCTCCTCGAGGCTTTGCGCATGGTAAAGAGCAGAGTGTTCGTCATATGTATGTTGGCGGTGTGGTTTGTGACCGTCAGCAATGTGTGCAGCTCTTAAACTGTATACATAGTGTGGTAGTGAGCATGGGTGCCTTGGTTTCAGGATGTGGTGTCTCATTCCCGGGTCCCTCCCATCTCCGGGGGCTCACTGCGGGACGTGCTGGGCTCTCTTATACTCTCTATTGTAGGTGGGACCAAACCTCTGCCTGCTTGATCCCACTCCACTCCTTCTCCCTTTCACTCGCGCTGTTTCTCCACTGTTCCCTCCCTCACCATGTCCACCCATAAGTGCTGGTGCTCAGTTTAAAGGAACACTCCACTTTTTTTGGAAATAGGGTCATTCTCCATCTCCCCCCGAGTTAATAAGTTGAGTTTTACCGTTTTGAAATCCATTCAGCCGTTCTCCTGTTCTGGCGATATCACTTTTAGCATAGCTTAGCATAGATCATTGAATCCTATTAGACCAATAGCATCACGTTCAAAAATGACCAACGAGTTTCAGTATTTATCCTATTTAAAACTTGACTCTTCTGTAGTTATATCGTGTACTAAGACCAGTGGAAATGCAAAGCTTCAATTTTCTAGGCTGATAAGATTAGGAACTTCACTCCCATTCCGGCGTAATAGTCAAGTTTGCTGCCGTAATAAGGCTGAAGCAGGAGCAGTAATACCACGCAGCACATGTGCAAATGCTAAACTAGCTGGGAACTCATTTCTGATAATACTCCGCCTGCCTCGGCCATATTACGGCAGCAAACTTCCTTGACTATTACGCCGGAATGGAAGTGTAGTTCCTAATCTTATCAGCCTAGAAACTCGCAGCTTTGCATTTCCACCGGTCTTAGTACACGATATAACTGCAGAAGAGTCACGTTTTAAATACAACAAATATGGAAACTCGTTGGTCATTTTTGAACGCGATGCTATTGGTCTCATAGGATTCAATGATCTATGCTAAGCTATGCTAAAAGTGATATCGCCAGAACAGGAGAACGGCTGAATGGATTTCAAAACGGTAAAACTCAACTTATTAACTCGGGGGGGAGTTGGAGAATGAGCCTATTTCCAAAAAAAGTGGAGTGTTCCTTTAAAGGCTTTTATTTGCGTAAAGGCCTGCGAGTGCTACAGGCATGCGCAAAAACATTTAGGAAATGTCACTTCACAGAGCTTGATGACTTGTTGGGCATCAATGCTGGACCCTGCTTTTGGAGCAATGATGCGGCATCATGGGAATTAAGCAGAATTTATTAACATGACCCTTGTGAGAGATGGAGCAAAATTAAACGGTGAAGTTCCTGTGTGTAATACTAACACTCACCTGATAAAAGTTTGTTTGTTCGAAATAAAGTTATTTTTACGATCGCTACAACTACATAGCTATAACAGGAGCCACAGTACAATGTTTATTTAATGTTTTTAAGTGATTCAAAGAGGTAGAGACACTTGATGGCTATTTTTAAGGTTTCACTTCCTTAATTTATGTCTATAGTGGTTAGACTTTAGCTCTTGAAAATGTCCATTAAAAGGATGATTCACCAAAAAATTAAAATTCTGTCATTAATTCCTCACCCTCATGTCATTCCAAACCAGTAAGACTTTCGTTCATCTTTAGAACACAAATTAAGATATTTTTGATCAAATCCGAGAGCTTTCTGACCCTGCATAGACAGTTATGCAACTCCCACGTTCAAGGCCTAGAAAGGTAGTAAGGACATTGTTAAAATTGTCTGTGTGACATCAGTGGTTTAACCGTAATTATATAAAGCTACGAAAATACATTTTGTGCGCAAAGAAAACAAAAATTACGAATTTATTCGACGATTTCTTCTCTGCATTTACAAGAGCACAATAACACATACATCACGTGAATGGTGGCGGAGACTGACACGAAAGAGAAGAAATTGTTAAATAAATTCTTCTTTTAGTTTTTTTTGCGCATAAGTATTCTTGTAGCTTCATAACATTGAACCACTGATCTCATATGGTCCTACGTTTCTGTGCTTGGAAACATTTCAGTTGCATTGCTGTCAGTGGAGGGTCAGAAAGTTCTCGGATTTAATCAAAAATGTCTTAATTTGTGTTCTGAAGATGAACGAAGGTTTTATGGGTTTGGAACAACATGAGGGTGAGTAAGTAATGACAGAATTTTCATTGTTGGGTGAACTAACCCTTAAAACATGAGGGAAGCATTGTTTGATAAGTATAATAATAGACATTTTTATCCTGTAATTTAATGACATAAGCTTTTCTTAGTTATAACAAAGGTTCCAGCATCATATAGACATTCCAGCAGCACTAATGCATGACTTTAGGTCATGTGTCATATTGTCCAGATTGACCTGTCAAACCAGTAGCTAGCAAACAAAGAGCCTCTCCATGACATTGCATCACAGCATTTAAGTACTAAAACCAATTTCACAGTAACATGGTAGTGCTCACAGCATGACATTAAAGTGAATGCTCATATTTGTGACAGGTGTTTTGAGACCCCGTCCCCACCCTCTGTGTCTCTCTGATGTTTGTAGGTGGAGGATGAACTGAATTCTCCTGTGGTGGTGTTCAGGTTTTCACAAGACAACAGCGCTCGTAAGTTTCCCTACCTTGGTTGTATCTCTGTGTATATACACCGTTCAAAAGTTTTGGGCCATTTTTAGTAAAGACATTTCTAATGTTACAAATGACTTCAAATAAATACTATTTGTTTTTAACTTTCTATTCATCAAAGAAGTCTGAAAAAAGACATTAACTAAAACTTTCATTTTCAGCCTCAAGTGGCGGCTCAGTAGAAGGATATTACGCAGGGGAAAGAGATATTCTTGATGCCCTTAACAGATGGGTAAATGCTTCTCTTACTTGCAATGTATTATGAAAAATAAAAAGGCTGAATTGTGAGCATTAGTGTTGGGAAGTTGGGTGTTGCTTTTGAAATGTAATAGGTTACAGAGTAACCTGTCTAATACAAGTTAATAAGTAAGTAGTGTAACTATTTCAATTACTTTATTAAAGTAATGTAACTGATTACATTTGATTACTTTTCAAAGTTTCTAACAAGTGTTTTCAACTGTTAATCAGTTATTCAACTCTCAGACAGGTTGTAGCCTTAAGCTTTCAGTGGAAAAGTGGATGCATGCTATTGGCAGAAGTAGTGCATTGCAAATTAAAATTAGCATAATTTTTACTTAAAGGAGAAGTTCACTTCCAGAACAAAAATGTACAGATAATTTACTCACCCTCTTGTTAACCAAGATGTTCATGTCTTTCTTTCTTCAGTCGTAAAGAAATTGTTTTATGAGGGAAACAGAAATTTTCTCAATATAGTGGACTTAAATGGCACTCGTGAGTTTGAACTTCCAAAAAGTTTCAGTGCAGCTTCAAAAGGCTCTAAGTGAGGAAAAAGGCAGAGGAAGAAGGGTCTTATCTAGTGAAAGGGTCTTATCGGTTATTATGTACGAAAAATTGACAATTTATATACTTTTTAACTTCAAATGCTCATCTTGTTTAGCTCTGTGTGTACTATTTTGTGTGTGTATTCTGGTTCAAGACAGTTAGGGTAGGTCGAAAAACTCCCATCTCATTTTCTCCTCCAACTTCAAAATAAGGACGATTTTTTCCTTATTGATGAGTTTTTCAACATATCGAAACTGTCTTCAACCGGAGCGCACAGAGTACGCATGCGCATCGCAGAGCTAGACAAGACAAGCATTTGAGGTTAAAAAGTATATTAATTGTCTATTTTTTTTTAAGAAAATAACCGATCGTTTCGCTAGATGAGACCCTTCTTCCTTGGCTTGGATTGTTTAGAGCCCTTCGAAGCTGCATTTAAACTGCATTTTGGAAGTTCAAACTCATAGGCACATAGACGTCCACTATATGGAGAGAAATCCTGAAATGTTTTCCTCAAAAAACATTTCTTTACGACTGAAGAAAGAAAGACATGAACATCTTGGATGAAAACGGGGTGAGTAAATTATCTGTAAATTTTTGTTCTGAAAGTGAACTTATCCTTTAAAGAACTTTAAAAGGCAGGAGGCATCGAGCACATCAAAAACAGGCAAAGCAACAAATTAGTATTATTCAACATATTCTATATTTTTACAGAAAATATTCAGATGCAATCCTCTTTGTAATTGTTAACAATTTTATAAGAAACTGTAATGTAATTTAACACAGTTTTCCTCAGTAACTTAATTGTGTAACGCTGTTACATGAAACTAGTTATATGCCAAGATGCATTTCTTATAAATTAGTGACCTAACTGCTTTGATCTGATGTGACAGTTGGGAGAGCAGTTGGCGCAGCAGGTTCCTCTAAGTGGTGTGGATGTGGTTGAGCTGGAAGATGAGGGCACATGTGTTTGTTTCAGCCCCCTCATGACCGCTGCAGGTAAGACAATTGGGAGATAATTAAAAACCTGGAATGCTAACACAATTTTCAGGCCCAAGCCATACTGACTTAAGAACTGGAGATATACAGGGTGGAGCTAATTATGAAATGATAATTATAAGAAATTATGGGTTAGGTGCAAGCTCAAAAAAAATGTGTAAGTCTTTATTAAATAGGCTCAAGGAAATTGGCTAGATATATTTCTGACATTTTTGCTTAAATATATAATATAATAAAAATATAATATATAATTAAGCAATAAGGTACGAGAGTAAATCACGGCTTCGCGTCGTGCCTAACAACGCCCTTCAGCCGTGATTTATTCATGATACAGCATGGCCTCAAGTACCTTATTGCTTTTATAAAACGGTTACCACACAATAAAAATATTAAAATCAAAAATATATATTTCTATATATTAAGTTGTACGTTTTCATAAAGTAAAATCATTAACTGCCTTCCGCTGTAAAAGTAGTCCCTAACTGCTGCAGCTGTGTTTACGTTGCTAAGGGTGGTTGCTAAGGGGGTTCAATGATACACAAAACCGTTGAGTGAAGCGGTCATAGCAGTGCCGTATCATGAATACGACACAGCTGCTGACCAATCAGAACTGAGGAATGGAACTAACCGTTTTATAATACAAGAATAATACATACTGTAAAATAATCTTCATTTAGTATTATTTTACTAAATATATTATTTAAGAAACATATTTCAGCAAAAATAGGGGCTAAGGTCTGAACCGCAAAGACATAAAAGGCTAGATTTACTAATCAGGGCAAAATAGCATTAGAGTGCAATTCCATAAAAGCACTGATGGGAGGAGAAAACTCTGTGTGATTTACTGACAGTGCTCACATTAAAGAACACAGATGCAGTCAGATCAATTCTTTAAGCAGCAGCACAAATTACTTTAAGACATGCTTTTTTTGGGCGTTAAATAATGGCGCAAATACCAGTAATTTGACGAGCGCAAACATTAATAAATCATGTTTTGTGATTAATTTTAATACTCTCGTCCCATAAATATTGCGTCTGAAAGGGAACCTCTTACAAATGCATATTCAATAAGGTCAGACGCAAACATAACTGTCCATGCCTTTTCAGCGCTGGCGCAAGCTGTTAGTAAATCTGGCCCAAAGTGCGCAGAGATATAAAAGTGTCAGTAATTTTATGACTTGTCGATTGTTTTGCAGTCATTAGACCCAATTCATGTTAACATGTTCATGCTAACAGTGCTGATATATATGTGTAGCTCTTGGCACTCAGGAGAATGATGTGGCTGCACTGGTGGAGAAGCTGGGAGAGATGATTCCAGTGCTGTGTTGCACCCTACGCTTCAGACAGGACTTCAAGGATGAGGTGCTACAGCAGGCTTCACTCTCATATATTGAGGACCAGAGCTGGCCCGGTCTTGGAGGTGTGAGGTGAGACTCTGGCATCAAACCTGCATCAGTTTACAGCACATTTTACATTAAATTCATGCATTTGAGGTATACATTTAGTCAGTTTTGTGCTCTTTGGAAATCAAAAACGCTGAGCTATAAGAACAAGCTACAGGATACAGTGACCCTAACTTTCCTTGTTGTAGATTTTCACAGTGCTTAACATGTTCTTTTGTTTGTTGTTTGTTTCTTATCAGGTATGAGCCCAGAACCACAGACCTGGAGGAAGACAAGAGACAACACTGGGTGGAGAAGATCAATAATGATTTGCTGAAGAAGCTGATGGAGCTGGATACTGACCTGTATTTCTCTAACGGTAAGTTCCTGATGGTCTTATGATTGACAGTTGTAGAATTGCTGTAATTCACATGAACTCAGTGACCTCCAAACTTCTGTCTTGTGTGCAGGTCCTGAGTTTTGTGAGGAGAAAAATTGCATATTCATTGGAATGGCAACAGAAGATCTGGATGTGGCAGAGTTGGTTGAAACTATAGTGTCTTTTGGAAGAGACATTGAGGAAAGTGGAAAGGTTTGCATTGGTTTTTGTTTTGGACAGGTGTTTAATAATTAAAATAGACGATGAAAATCAGATACATAAGATGTAATGCATCTGTTTGTGTTTGTGGCTAGTTGTTTGAGAACATGACGGAGGTAGTGAGAAAAGGCATTCAGGAAGCTGAGCTGCAGCTTCAGAAAGCAAATGAGGAGAAACTTATTGAGGAGGTAAGTGCATATGTCTAGGTGGACATTGGGGTCCAAAAGTTTTAGTTTTTCTTTCAATTGATTTCTAGGTCAAATAAGTAAATATGTGACGTTGATCAAGTGACTCGTGTGGTTCACTAATGCTGGTTATATAATTTTAAAAGGATAGTTCACCCAAAAATGAAAATGATGTCCTTAATTAATCGCCCTCATGTTGTTCCAAACCCATAAGACCTTTGTTCATCTTCAGAATATGAATTAAGATATTTTTGATGAAATCCGAGAGCTTTCTGACCCTGCATAGACAGCAATGCAACTGAAACATTTTATGGCCCAGAAAGGTAGTAAGGACATTGATAAAATAGTCTATGTGGCATCAGTGGTTCAACCCTAATGTTATGAAGCTATGAGAATACATTTTGTGTGAAAAGAAATCAAAAATTCAACCATTTTCTTCTCTTCTGTGTCAGTCTTCGACACGCATTGAAGAGAGTACCACAATGTAGAACGTCCCATCTCCATCGAGAGAGGAAATTGTTGAATAAAGTCATTATTTTTGTTTTCTTTGTGACAAAAGGTATTCTTGTAACTTCCTAACACTATGGTTGAACCAATTTACATGGACTATTTTATCGATATCCTTACTACCTTTCTGGGACTTGAATGTGTCAGTTGTGTTGCTATCACTGATCTATAATAGAGAACTGGATTGCTCATGACGTCATAAAAGTGAAGCCACCGCGCCGCCATATTAGTATTCCCTATATTCGCATACATTCTATTGAATGAATAGGAAATTATAAGATTTTATTGAGAAAACATCGCATAACAAGTCAACGTTTCTATATCTGAAGTCTCACTGTACATTTTCACAATGCAAACGTCCTAAGCATGTAAACGGTTATTTGTTTAATGTTGGGAATTCCCTCTGCTTATTAAAAATGTACGTTCATATAGCCTACATTACAGTCACGTAACGTTACATCAGATAAACATAAACATCGGACGATCTTAGTACAGTTATTCACGGTTTATGTCATTTTGTTGTTTATATTCGTACAGTAGACTAACTGCACGTTTCAACAATACTTAACAGTATTCATTTATTTAAGCTGGTAATGATTTGTTCGTTAAATTAATAATTAATTCAACGTACACAGCATTTTACTCAGATGGAAACGGTAATGTTAGTAAATTATTACAGAATTTGCTGATCTGAAGAGTCTGAAATAGTTGTTGCTCAATCATGCACATTAAAAATACACACCATGACTCGGAGAATACACCGCTGACTACAAATGGTACGGACTTAAAGACATAAGCTTTATTTCAAAGATTTGAATTTTAATACAACGAGCAATATAGTAACAGAGACTTGTATTGTATTATTTACTGTATAATCGAATCAATTTCAGATACGAATACCAGGTATATGGTTATGTTTATTATTTTCTGCATAATTTGGTACATAAAGAAATATATTTTGTGTTGGATCAGTTACCTGTTTCAGCAAGTGCGCAGCTGACACACCCACCTAAACGATTAGGATTATCCAGCCCGAAAAGACCATAAACATTCCAGAAAACATCTTAAGTAAAAATTAATTTGCATACACATATCCTAAAAACTAATCCTGTGTGAAAGATGCGCTTCAAATCGGGTGATTTTAGGTCAGCAATTTACATGTGACTCAATGGCGCTCTCTGCAGGTAGGGAATAGTAAGATGGCGGATCGAACACTTCCGGTGGCTTCACTGCCTAACGGCAGTTTAGAACGCAATGAGCAATCCAGTCATTATATAGATCAGTGGTTGCTATCTATGCAGAGTCAGAAAGCTCTCGAATTTTTATTAAAAATATTTTTTGTGTTCTGAAGATGAACGAAGGTCATACGAGTTGAACAACATGAGGGTGAGTAATTTTTGGGTGAACTGTCCCTTTAATAAATTAATAATATGTTGATAAACTCATTAAAATATATATATATTTCTCACATTATCAAAGTTTATTCGTTTTCATTTAGAAAATAGGTATAATATACAGGATGACAAGAACTCATACTTAAAATAGTTAAACTGTGTCAAAACAAATTCGTCTTTGTCAGTCAGATAACTTTGATAAAAAGCTATGTAATGGATTACAATCAACCAAAAATTCAGACAACTGTATGACAATATTTACACAACTATCAATACTTTGTTGGCCAATTACCAGGGATTGCTTAATTTTGTTCAGTCTGTGGTGTAAAAAGGTCACATTAGCAATTAAAGAACAAACACGTAAGCAAAACATGGTCAGGTTAAAGTGTCTAAATTTTGGTAACACAATTTTTATCAGGTAGTTCACTATATGAAGAATTTTTGGGTATAATATGTCACAGTTTACATCATTTTGCTGTCCTCACTTACATAAATCAATTATAGAGTCCTGCACCCGTTAGAAAAACAATAAAAAAAATTATATCTGGTGTCTGAATAATTTTTGTTTTGACCATGTATATATATTCACTTGTAATTCATTTTACAGGGCGTACTTCGACAGATTCCACTGGTGGGTTCTGTGCTTAACTGGTTCTCCCCAGTTCAGGCCTCTGTCAAAGGAAGAACTTTCAACCTAGCTGAAGGTATAGATGTTTTAAAAAAGCTAAAAATTTAAAGTATGAATCAAACTTTGGTTTAACTGCAGTTTTCAGGTTTTTATAGCATCTATTTTTCCTCCATAGGTTGTCTGGACAGCACCGAGCCTGTGTATTCTATAAAAGCCCAGATGATTAAAGACGCTTCCCTCGATTCCCCCAAGTCCGCCACCAAACGGTTTCCAGGTAACTGTAACATCTTGATCTAAGATCAGTGTGACCCTAATTACATTGTGTCCACAAAATGGACTTTTCATTGATGTTTACAGAATAATTAATCATACCTTGTGATTCACAGGCCAAAAACTCTTCCGGCGACACGGAGCGGGATCAGACTCTGTCAGTGATACCAGCTCTGTCAGCCACCTCGAAGACTCATTCAGGGAAACGGCACACGTGCAGGCCAGCGATGCGGATGAGGCAGAGGTCCCCGAGGAGCGTCGTGTGCACATAGTGGAGGAAACGGTTTTGTCAGACCAGCGTGTACCGGAGGGAGAAGAGACAGAGAGTGTAGACACACTTAGATAAGACCACTCCACAGGTTGGCTCTGTATTAACGGTGGAATATGCGTCTATGACCTTGATGCCTTGAGCAAACCTCTCGAAATTAAGGAAAGAAGCAGCTTTAAACGCAAATAACAAAACACTGGAATTTCATGAAAATAATGTCCGAATATACGTCCCTTTTGCTTAGTTATTAAATAATCAATTGCACATTTTTGAAGATTTGGTTAATAATATGGTGTCTCCTCACAGTTCTTTATGTGCACTGCCAGTATATCCTTCCATAATGGGTGACGTAGTTGTTACGATTTGGTTTTGGACGCTTAATCCTAGTCATCTACAGGCCTGTCTAACAGGTTTTTCTGACCCATTTACACAACGAAAGGGCTATTGTGGCCTTACCGTCATGTATGTTCTTGTTAAAATGTCTTGTTTGCCAAAAGCTGGTCTTGCTTTATTTACTCTCCATAGGCAGGCGTATAAGAAGGAAGACTCATGCAGCTGTTTCTAATCAAATGATAGCCTTATTGCACTTTTATGTACAGAATGTCACACTGTAATCAGAGCAGCAGAATATTTATTTATTCTATAAATAATTCTCTTGGAAGACATTAGGCTATTTAGAGATCAGTAACATTTGCTATATGTCTAAAACAAGTTCCATCCAGCCCTTTTGGCTTTACCAATAGTGAAATGATTATTATACTGTTCTCACTGTGAAGAATGTTTCAGAGATGTCTCTTTGAGTAATTGTTACATTTTTTTTTTGGATGTGTATGAAGGCTAAATATAATATACTTAAATGAAGATCCTTATTTGTTGTTTACACCAATGTTAATTGTTTTAGCACACACACAAAAAAAGCTTTGCTACTGGGGAAATGATGTAGTTTCATTTAGCGTATGAATATTGTCTCAATTATTAAGTAAATTCACTACAGCTTGAATGACACATCCATCCATTTTTGGGGCATTAAAAGTGCTCTTTTCATTACTGTGCTTCCTTACTGAATAGTGTAATTGTAGATCTGCTCATCTTTTTCAAAATGATTCCGTCTTAACTGGTGCAATAAATCATTGGGATTTTTTTCTTTGGGGGAGATAAGTGCTGACTTGAAATATTGTGTGAAAAGTAAGAATAAGGAGTGTTTTTTATAATTACAACTTTATTTTACAATGAGCAGTTATGTAAATGAAAATAAAGAAAATGGTACTAAAACAAATAAAAGAGCTTGGTGTTTTTTTTTTTTTTTTAACTCTGTCCTGAACTTCAAATGGTCATTTTTATATGTGACCCTGGACCACAAAACCGGTCTTAAGTATCATAGGTATATTTCTAGATATATTCTGGTTCAATATACATTTTTCAATTTTTCTTTTATGCCTAAAATCATTAGGATATTAAGTAAAGATCATGTTACATTAAGGTATTTTGTACATTTCCTACTTTAAATGTATCAAAACGTAATTTTTAAATAGTAATACGCATTGCTTAGAACTTAATTTGGACAACTTTAAAAACGATTTTCTCAATATTTAGATATTTCGTTGTTGTTGCAACCTCAGATTTCACATTTTCAATTAGTTGTATTGTCCTATCCTAACAATCTTAGTTTACTTGTTCATCTTTCAAATTATGTGTAAATCTCAGTTAAAAAAACGACCCTTATGACTGGTTTTGTGGTCCAGGGTCACATATAAATTAAACAGTCAGTTAAAAACGGCTGCTTTATCACAGTCGACAAAAGACTTTAAACTAAAGCTTCAAATACATTTTTACACATTTGATAGTTTTAGAGTTGCGGTAAACGGAAATAGCTTCTTTGGTAGTTTTAAAAGAGGTCAGCAAACGATCGGGTTCATCCATAATGCGGATATGTAGTTTATTATAAACACCGCTCAGGCGCCTTCCGCGATCTTTCAGAAGCAAAAGCACTACATTTCCCAGAATCCAATGCGCTGTTGCTTCGCGAGGTCAGGAGTGTCGTCAGCACACACGAGGACTCGTTCCGAGTGCTTAGTCAAACCTCCCTTTTCTCTCGCCCCTCGCTGAGAGACACCGGCTGTTTGATTTCAACCGAACGGGGGAAAGGCCACAGTCCACCAACAGAAAGTTTTAACGACGTCCGGGGTGACCTTAGCAGCGGCCAAGGCCGGACACGAAAGTGATCAAGTCCATTGCTTTAAAGCGCGCGTGTGTGTGTGGAACAGCTGTGTGGCGATGGACGCGATAGACACTGCCCCTGATTCCTGGGATCAGGAGGACGATGGCGAGGCCCAGGTCGACGAGCAACTTTCCAAGGCTTTTAATACCAGCCTAAACGTGGACGCCAAGCCGTTTGTCCCCAACGTGCACGCCGCAGAATTCATCCCGGGCTTCCGACAAAAAAACTCAACGGAAACTGTGGAGTCAGAGGGTGAGTTCCCGGTTATTTAACGACTGTTAGCCGCGTTAGCTGTTAGCCGCACACACGCTTGTTCGCATGGGCTTAGCATGGATGCTACGTGAGAGTTACCATCAACGGCTTGAAGCGGAAACGGGGCCAACGTGTAATTTGCCAATTAACAAGCTGAAAAACTCAATTGACGTGAATCATAAGTGTTCATTAACATGGTAATAACACCGTTCGTCCTAGAAAGTGAATCAGTTTGGTTAACACTTTAAGTGTAGGTGCTTGTAAAGCAATTTTAGACGTTTAGCATTGTATATCTGCATGGTGATAAAGAGTTAAAAGTGCATTCGGTTAGTTTGTCAGTTAACTGGACCGTTAGCTCAAGCTTTGGAAATGTTATTCCCTTTTTATTAACACACGTGAACTTGTACAAAAGGTGCTCCCGTTTGTTAGCATGACAACATCATCAATACTGATAACCAGAGGCCTGGTGTTTCACAACCAACCATTTTTTTCTCTTGCTTGACTGCATTGTTTGAGGGGCCTCTTTTGGCTGATTATTTAAGGGTGGGGTTTGGCCCCCATGCTGTCTTACTGCAAACATGATGTACCATTATGTGTTGTGCTGTTATGGTGTAACAATGAAATTCAGTTGCCCGGATCTGCTTAAGTCACGACTCCAGAAACTGGACATGTTGTTCACCATCATCTAGTCTTATCCACAA
Source organism: Garra rufa (assembly GCF_049309525.1). Lineage (NCBI taxonomy): Eukaryota > Metazoa > Chordata > Actinopteri > Cypriniformes > Cyprinidae > Garra > Garra rufa. Next base: position 35,342,992 of record NC_133361.1, on the reverse strand, counting down.
AAGTGTTAACCATCAGAATTTGGCTGATGTCAAGGCAGCTAAAAGTTTCCACTATAGATAAGTTGCTAAACTCTTACCTGAAGCCTTTGTGTCAGCTCTTGGATTTGAATACTGTGTTCATATGAAGGTCTTCTTAGAAAGATCAATGTAGCATGTAATGGAGTTTTTTTTTTTTTACATGGCTTTGTATGATAAAAGTATTAAAACACAGAGAAGTTAAGTGATTTGGAAAAAACACTGGATTTCGAAGTTCGAAACCCTTAACTGTTTTTGTCTTACCACAAGCGGAATACATTTGAGATTATTACATAGTGGAGTTTGTTGTTGGCAAATGTGTTGAATGTTGACATGCAATTTGCCTTTTAAGATGATTATTCATAGTAATCGGACTGTCCTGTGTAATTACAGCTGTCAAAATAAGCATTTTATATTCCTGCAGGTCCCGATACAGAAGCCAGTGTGGAAGTATCAGAGACTGAGGGTAAGTAAATGCTGAGACGCTAACCACATTTTGCTTCACATCCCTGTAATAGTGATGATAAACATACAGATAAGTCTGTGGCTAGCAACTTGCACTTGTTCACATTCTAGTTTACAACAGTTTAACAAAAGTCCTGTTCACACAAAGATGGATGTGTGGTGTTAATAAGTCAGTGGGATAAACATTTTAATTTGAACATTGTCATGTTAAACATGTTAATGTTTCTGTTCAAGCAACTTTTTTACGTGCCATCAAGGCAACAGGGATTTTAATATCTTTTCCTTTGTGCTGTGAAGAAAACTGTTCAACCCAATACGAATCATGCTCTTGGTCACACTCCCAGGGCTGTTACATAAAACCATGACTTGGTGGCGCTCATGAGCAGAGTGTTTTGCTAAGAGATAGGGCTGTGCAATAAATCTATCTCATCAGTAAAGCCGGTTCTGTGATTAGTAAATCTCCATCACGTGCGTTCAGATGGCGCGGTATTTAAAACACTAAGCCGTAGATCACTGAAAAGTGATAGTACTATTTCGAAATATTTTTACTATTTAAAGTAACCGTTTTCTATTCGAATATATTTTAAAATGTCATTTATTCCTGTGATTTCAAAGCTGAAATTTCAGGATCATTACTTCAGTGTCACATGATCCTTCAGAAATCATTCTAATATTCTGATTTGCTGTTCAAGAAACATTTTTGTTGTTAATATTTAAAACAGTGGAGTAAAAAAAAATCGGAATTATTTGAATGGAAAGATCAGAATTTATCTAAAATAAAAAGCTTTTGTAACATTACACACTATGCCATTCAAAAGCTTTGTAAAAAAATTATAAAAATAAATACTTTTATTTAGCAAGGATTCTTTAAATTGATTAAAAGCTTTTTTAAAGACATTTATAATGTTACAAAAGATTTCTATTTCAGATAAGTGCTGTTCTTCTGAACTTTCTGTTAATCAAATAAAGTTAAATGTTCTACTCGGGTGTTTTCAACATAAGTGTTTTTAATTTCTCAGATCAAATAAATGCAGGCTTGGTGAGCAGAAGAGACTTCTTTAAAAACATTAAAATCTTACTGTTCAAAACCTTTTGACTGGTAGTGTTAGTGTAGTTTGATACACATAATAATGAAGGGAAAAAACTGTTTGAAAACTAAATATTGTTTGATATTTTTCTCAGTGACAAACTGGAATCAGAAATGTAAAGTTGCACAGCGTTTTGTGAACCGGGGTGTTTCTTAGTTTCTACTCCAGCGCCACCAATTGTCAGAAAGTGAATTTGCATGTTTATTCAGGCCGTCTGCCATTTTTGAACCCTTTGGAATTGAATTTTCATGCTGGACATACATTGTGGTGAGAACAGGCCTTCAGCTTACTAATAAATGCAAATATTGATTGTTATAATACAAAATCAGGTTTATTTGTTAAACTTTGTAGTTAAAAATCATGTGTTTTTATGTCGTCTTGATTGTACATTTTGTTGTGGTTCAAAATAGTACTTAGGCACAATTATGTTGACACCAAACACAGCAGAAAGGAAACTGAAGTTATTGACACGCAACTGACGATGATTGGGTAAACAGTGTTAAATGATAATGTTGGTTTTGACCTCAGCTCCGCCCATGGAGAACGGTGATGCAGAGATGGCAACAGATGACACCTGGGAGCAGAAAGGGAGTGAGCCTAGCAAGGCTGAGGCAGAGCCAGGAGGCAGCCCTGGAGGAGACGGGGGTCAGGCTGAAGAAGACTCCCCTCAAGAGGAAGGAATGGAGGAGGAAGAAGAAGTAGTGCCAACACCTAAAGTACCCCCCACACAGCCAAATGCCCCCAAGAAGGAACATGTTAATGTGGTCTTCATTGGCCATGTCGGTTAGTGTTTGCATACTGCATTTGCATGATATATTTGATGCCAGTGTCTAGTTTTAACCCCTCCTGTTTGCCTTTGGGTTGATTATTAAGAAAAGATTTCTAATGTAAGGTCGGATTTGATTTTAGATTTGGAGAAGAATTTAGAAAAAATATGTGTGTGTGTGTATATATATATATATTATATATATATATATATATATATATAT
>NC_133361.1:35316300-35339935 GCF_049309525.1 Garra rufa | reverse complement strand
AACACTTTTTAAAAAATGTCTTTAGAGAACAAGAATTTTACCGTCTTTATCTGTTCTGGCCTCACCCTGTTTTTTCTTATCTTATTTTCTTCCAGATGCTGGCAAGTCAACTATTGGAGGACAAATCATGTGAGTTGTTGATTTTGCCGCAGTGTTTTTAGCAGATATTGTTGGTTTTTCCATCCCATGTTTCTGATAGCCTATATTCTGCCCCTCCTCCACAGGTATTTAACAGGAATGGTGGAAAACGAACTCTGGAGAAGTATGAGAAAGAAGCCAAGGAGAAGAACAGGGAAACTTGGTAATTAGTTTAGTTAATTTAGCTTATTTACCTCTGGAGGGCAGTCAAACTTATTCCCTTCAAACACAGCTGAAACTTGTAAGACTTGAGGTTTTTTTTTTTTTTTTTTTTGAGTAAGAGAGTGCAGTTTTTCATAGTTAATGTTTTTCTCAGGTACCTCTCTTGGGCCCTTGACACAAACCAGGAGGAAAGAGACAAAGGAAAGACTGTGGAGGTCGGACGTGCGTACTTTGAGACCGAGAAAAAGCACTTTACCATTCTGGATGCACCAGGCCACAAAAGCTTCGTGCCTAACATGATTGGTGGAGCTTCACAGGCTGATTTGGCAGTGCTGGTGAGTCATAGCATTGAATAGGCACTGAAAGGCAACCGTGAGAAATATCCACTCATGCTACTTGCAATTCAGAAAATCTCCATGGAACAACTCTCCACTGCTGAGCTGTGAGCAGGTTGAATGTTTTAATGACAGTAGAGGGCGCTATTTGAATACCGATGTCAGTCTTGAAAGGCTTTGACTTTCACTCACTGACCAGAAGCTGCTGTCTGTTTATTCACGTCAGTCTCTGAATTCATGTCATTATTTCTGTCTGAAGGTAATCTCTGCAAGGAAAGGCGAGTTTGAAACGGGCTTTGAGAAAGGAGGCCAGACGCGAGAGCATGCCATGTTGGCCAAAACTGCTGGAGTAAAGCATTTGATTGTACTTGTAAACAAAATGGATGATCCAACAGTGAACTGGAGTCTGGAGAGGTCAGAAAATGGACATTTATATACAGAGACTGTTGTTACTGTATTTTACTTGGTTTTGTTTCTAGTATTGAGTGTTTTTTTTTTTTTTTCACTGTTTGCAAACAGGTACGAAGAATGTAAGGAGAAACTTGTTCCGTTTTTGAAGAAAGTTGGGTTCAATCCCAGGAAAGATATTCACTTCATGCCATGTTCGGGACTTACTGGGGCCAATCTAAAGGAGCCAGCGGAGTACTGCCCTTGGTATACGTAAGTGTGCTGACTTGCTGTTATTCAGTTTTGTTTAAATGCTTTTAATTTATGTTTAATATAAAAAAAATTAAATCAGTGGTTCTCAACCTTTTTGTGCCAGTTTATTACTTTTTATGTAAATATTTTGATTCTTTTATTGATTTTGATTATCTTAAAGGGATAGTTCACCCAAAAATGAAAATTTGTCATAATTACTCACCCTCGTGTTACCTGTAAGACCTTTGTTCATATTTGGAGCACAAATTAAGATATTTTTGATGAAATCCAAGAGATTTCTGACCCTGCACAGACAGCATCGCAGCTGAAATGTCCAAGGCCCAGAAAGGTAGTAAGGACATCGTTAAAATAAACCATGTGACATCAGTGTTTCAACCGTAATTTTACAAGGCTACCAGAATACTTTTTTGTGCACAAAGAAAACTAAAATAATGACTTAAATAACAAAGTATTCTCATAGCTTTGTAAAAATACGGATGAAACACTGATTTTACCGATGTCCGTGCTACATTTTTGTGCTTTGGAACGTTTTATTTGTGTTGCTGTTAATGGAGGATCAGAGAGCTCTCGGATTTCATCAAATATCTTAATTTGTGTTCCAAAGATGAACGAAGGATGGGTTTGGAATGACATGAGGGCTTATTGAGCCCCCCCCTTGAAGTTAGCTGAGATATCTTGGTTGTCCTGGGTCCTCTGGTTGAGAACCACTGCTTTAAATATAAGTACATGAATAATGTGTCTCACTGTTTTTGTGTATTATGGACAGAGGGTTACCATTCATTCCACATCTGGACAGTTTGCCAAACTTCAACAGATCAAGTGATGGACCAGTCAGGTTACCCATAGTAGACAAATATAAGGTATGTAATGTATTTGAAGGTTAATAAATCCACTTATATGAAACAGGAAAAGTATATAATTTGTTGGGATTTTTTTTTACCTTAAAGGGACCCCAAGTAATAAGACTTGTATGGCATAATATAACGTTAAAGATTTAGGTTATTTAAAAAAATCCACATTTTTAATACATATTTTGGACTGTGGGGGCACCATTATTTTTAATGACATGAAATCATTGAACTTGGTGAGCTACTGCTGCTACTTGTTGCTATTTTTACTGCAACACAACATAGAAAATGGAAAAACTGATATGATGACCACAGCTATTGATGCCAGGATGGCATCTGGCGTTTCTTGTCTCTGCCGTTTATAAGCTCTTTTAGTAGTTGTGGTCTACTAAAAGGCTCAAAAGCCTCAGGGCTAAATTGTAGAGAACAAAGATGAGAGTCTTTGGGAAGATTTACATAACTTCTCTTGTTATTCTTTTTCAGTAAGAGACATCAATTACCTTACATTAAGCCATACACGTCTTAATGGCTGGGGTATTAACTGTATGAATGCTTAAAGTTCATGTGTCATGCATGGCTTTTCCTTTTATTCATTCATTTATTTATTATTATTTTATTTTTATTTTTTTTCGAATGTCCCTTTGGGTGGTTTTGTTAACAAAAAATGCTTCTGGTGTGTTTTTTTGCAGGACATGGGCACTGTGATATTGGGGAAATTGGAGTCGGGATCAATCAGCAAAGCTCAGCAACTTGTGATGATGCCCAACAGGGTAAGATTATTGTAACGTAACCCTTTAAAACATCAGCCGTAAACATTCTTATGCAAAGAACTGGCTGACGTTTCGCTGTCTGTCTCACCTGTGTGTAGCACACTGTGGAGGTGCTGAGTTTGCTTTCTGACGATGTCGAAACCGATGATGCCAGCCCGGGAGAGAACTTGAAGTTGCGACTCAAGGGCATTGAAGAGGAGGAGATCTTGCCAGGCTTCATCCTCTGCAATGCTGAGAATCTTTGCCACACTGGGCGCACCTTCGATGCCCAGGTACAATACAAGTTTAGCTCTATAAACACTATATATAACCCTGGACCACAAAACCAGTCATAAGTAGCATGGGTGTGTTTGTAGCAATAGCCAACAATACATTGTATGGGTCAAAATAATTTATTTTTCTTTTATGCCAAAACTAATTAGGATATTAAATAAAGATCTTGTTCCATAAAGATTTTTTTGAGTTTTGATTAGGAATTTGCATAGCTAAGAACTTCATTTGGACAAATTCTCAATATTTAGTTTTTTTTTTTTTTTTTTTCACCCTCAGATTCCAGATATTCAAATAGTCATATCTCAGCCAAATATTGTCTTATCCTAACACTAGGCATGGGATGATAACCGGTTTCAAGGTTTACCGCGGTTTGAAAATGTCACGGTTTCAAAACCGCAAACAAAAAAAGTTATACCGTTCCTACGATATGTGCATTTTCTGTGTCGTCAAAGTGAAAGCGCAGGACTCGCTACTAGGTTGTGTGTGTGTGTGTGTGTGTGTGCGTCCCTGCAGCGAAAACAATGCAGCCCCTCCCCCAGCGGTTAGTGCTGCAGGCGCGCGTCTGTGATTGTACACGTGATCCACAGTCACAGTGAGATCAAAGACTATAGAAGTAATATAAGTTCAGGATGGCCAAAGGAGGTGAACCCCCACAAAACAGAGTTGGGAATAGCAGACTATATGTACTAACGTTACGTTTCTGTGATTGAACATTAGTACAACAATTAAGTTAAAGTGAAATCACGTCTTTGCTTTTAAGCCTTCTGCCACGTTAAAGGTGCAGTGTGTAGGTTTTGCGGCATCTAGCGGCGAGATTGTGAATTGCAACAGTCCACTGCTCACCCCTCCCTTTACAGAACTACGGAAGCCGATACAGGACTAAAATGTCACATTTTTTGACAGCAACGAATAGTGAGATTTATTTTAAAACGTAATTTAAGGAATAATATTTACTTAATCATTCAATAAAACTATGTTATTTGTGAATATCACTGTTACTTGTTCATCATTGTGTCAGTGTTTTTTTTGCAAGCTGATTCTAAGTTAATAAAAACATAATGGTTCATTAAGGTCTTTACCCCTGAAAACATAGTTATTGCACCTCTGTCTAGAGATCATCTTAAATATTACACAGTGCACCTTTAACATCTTTTCAAAATCACGGCTTCAAAAAAATAGGTTGTTTATTTTTGGAACTGTCACTACTGGTCATATTTTTGCTTTAATTAGTGATTGCATTTTTACCATTTAGAAGGATTTGTTTTTGAAAATTTTATTTTTGTTGATTATTATTAAGCTGCAGGCTTAGACTCACACAAGTGACTGCAATTTAATTTAATTAAGAAGATTCAATTATTTATTTTAATTATTTTGCCTTCTTTTCCAATGTTACAAAAGGTTCTATATGTTTCCTACAATAAAATATACTGTGTTCCGTTAAAAAAAAAAAAAAAAAAAAAAAAAACGTAATGACATGTAAATATAGCATTGTAAGAGCAGTAATTACAATACCGTGATACCGTGAAACCGTGATATTTTTATCCAAGGTTATCATACCGTCAGAATCTTATACCGGCCCATGCCTACCTAACACACAATACATCAATTGAAAGCATATTTATTCAGATGATGTAAATGATCTGTTTCCAAAAATTGACCCATTTTGTGGTCCAGGGTCACATATGATTTACTAATTTTCTTGTTTTTGTTTTGCAATGCTACATATTAATTGCGCTTTTGTCTCTGCCATTTCAGATAGTCATCATTGAACACAAGTCAATCATCTGCCCAGGTTACAATGCAGTTCTTCATATCCACACCTGCATTGAAGAAGTGCAAATTACGGTAATGGCTGCAGATGTTGCTTTTTGTGTTTTTACATTGAGTATTTGCGCAGAAATGATCTTGTGGTGTAAATCTGTGACTGTAGGCCGGCAGACTTTTGCTTATTTATTACTAGTTCTGTATCAAAGTGGTTTAAATGTGCCTTTGGCCCCTTTACAGGCCTTAATCTGTCTGGTAGACAAAAAGACGGGGGACAAGAGCAAAACACGACCCCGCTTCGTCAAACAGGACCAGGTGTGCATTGCTCGTCTGAGAACAGCTGGGACCATCTGCCTTGAGACCTTCAAAGATTTCCCTCAGATGGGTCGCTTCACCTTACGTGATGAAGGTGAGTGGATGTTATCAGCGAATTGACACGTTCTGTGAAAAAATTTTTTTTGAGTTCTGAATATGTGCTTTCCTGGTCTTCTAGGGAAAACCATTGCCATTGGAAAAGTGTTGAAACTTGTTGCCGAGAAAGACTGAAAAGAATGATTGGTGGTTCTGAAACGACTGACCGAGGCGGAGGTAGATGCTGCTTCAGCTGCAGCACACTTCATAGCCCTCCTGTCCTTTCTTCTCTCCGCCTCCCGAAGACCAGCTTAAAAAAACTTCTCTTAAAGAAATCTGTTTTTAAGCAAATGAAAATGAAATCAAGTCCACATGTGTCAGCTTTCTCATATTGAGAGCTCAGCGATGCCATTGTTTTAGGTTCTCCCACCCCCCATGACCTGTTCTTCATCAATCTGCACATGTTAAATGGCAAGAGATCTAGCTCTCTTCCAAACTTTTTTATTTTTATATAATTTTTCTTTTTGCTTCCATCAGAGAAATATAATGGCAGCAGATACAGTAAACGTATGTGGACCAAGATTTGCTTGTTAACATAAAATGATTTATGAGCAGTAAAGTTTGAATGATTAACCAATTGAAACCAAAATGTTAATATCTTGGTTGTACATGTCTCCCATTGCTTATTCCCATTTTGGTTTCTGTTCACATAACGTTCTTGCAAAGTGCATGAGCGTGTTCACGTTATTAAAGCATCTTCTATGACAATAAAATATAAAATTGGGGAAAATTTAATTGTCTAATTTTTTTCTCTCAAGGTTTTTTCTTTTAAAATTAATGTGTGGGAAATGTATTTGACCTGTATCTCTGTCCTCTGTTTGAATGACTTGGGCTCTATTTTTATTTCTTTTTGGTCCCACTTAATAGTAGGTGGCCTTAACTATATGTACTTCCAAAAATAAGTACGTTGTAATTATTGTGTTCATATGTTGCAAAACACTTGCTGCTATTGAGGTGGGATGTGGGTAAGGTTAGGGACAGGTTTGGTCATATAGGTAGGTTTAGAAAGGGGTTAAGGGTCAACAGTGTAACTATGAATGTAATTACATGCAGGTATTTTAAAAATGTAAAAACGGTACAATTTTTACATTGTTGAGGTCAAGAGTCTATGTACACCTTACAAAATCTGCTCAATGTTTCTTATTTTACCAAAATAAGAGGGACCATACAAAATCCATATAATTTTTTATTTAGTACTGATCTGAATAATATATTTTACTTAAGATGTTTTCATACAGTCCACAAAAGAAAATAAGTTGAATTAAAAAAAAAATGACCCAGTTCAAAAGTTTACATGCACTTGATTCTTAATACTATGTTGTTACCTGAATGATTTTTTTTTTTTAGTGATAGTTGTTCATGAGTCCCTTTTTTGTCCTGAACAGTTAAACTGGACACTGTTCAGAAAAATCCTTCAGGTCCCACAAATTCTTTGGTATTTCAGCATTTTTGTTTATTTGAACCCTTTTCAACAATGTATGACTTTGAGATCCATCTTTTCACACTGAGGACAACTGAGGGACTCATACACAACTATTACAGAAGGTTCAAATGCTAACTGATGATTCTGAAAGAAATACGATGGATTAAGAGCTAGGGGGTGAAAACTTCTGAACAGAATAAAGATGTGCACATTTTTCTTATTTTGTCTAAATATCATACTTTTTTCATTTTGTACTTACCTTCAGAAGCTCCAAAAGATACTTGTGTGTTTCCCAGACGACAAAATAAGTTTAATTTACTCTGATCTTCAAATTCAAAAAGTTTTTACCCCATCTCTTAATGCACTTAACGTTTCCTTCTGGAGCATCAGTGAGCATTTGATCATTCTGTAATAGTTGCATATGAAGCCCTCAGTTGTCCTCAGTGTGAAAAGATGGATCTCAAAATCACACAGTCGTTGTTGGAAAGGGTTCAAATACACAAAAATGCTGAAAAACCAAAGAATTTGTGGGACCTGAAGGATTGTTCTTTAACTGTACAGTTCAAACAAGGGACTCACGAACAGCTACCAAAAAAAAAAAAACAGCTGTGGAACATTCAGGTAACAACATAACAACATAGTATTGTGTATGTAAACTTGAACAGGGTCAGTTTTATAAATTCATTAATTAAAATGTAAGTACATAGTGGTTAACACCACCTAATATGTGACCCTGGACCACAAAACCAGTCATAAGGTAAAATTTTACAAAACTGAGATATATACATCATATGAAAGCTCAATAAATAAGCTTTCTATTGATGTATGGTTTGTTAGGATAGGACAATATTTGGCTGAGATACATCTATTTGAAAATCTGAAATCTAAGGGTGCAAAAAAACAAAATACTGAGAAAATCACCTTTAAAGTTGTCCAAATTAACTTCTTAACAACGCATATTACTAATCAAAAATTACATTTGGATAGGTTTACAGTAGGAATTTTGCAAAAAAATCTTCATGGAACATGATCTTTACTCAATTTCCTAATGATTTTTGACATAAAAGAAAAATCAATAATTTTGACCCATTCAATGTATTTTTGGCTATTGCTACAAATATACCCCAGCGACTTAAGACTGGTTTTGTGGTCCAGGGTCACATATAAACTTTTTTCATGTTTAATCAAAGGCAGAAATCCTAGGTACTTGCCTAAGTGCTATGGATTACTAATTCCAGTATCACTTAATACCTTGCATATACAAACTGCAGTGATATTTTCAGTGTTTCAGTGTAGATCCTGTATGTCCTGTAAAACACGGGCCTGTTAGGAACTATTTTTAGCCCATCGCTTAAACCGGTTGCAATGTGATTTTTGTATTTGTGGGTGCAATTACTCTGAGACACAAATAGGGCAGTGTGGTCCGGCTCCAGATGTTCATACTGACACACCCACAGGGAGTGGCTTTCACTCCACTGTATTTTGTGGATAAATACAGTAACTGGCAGGCAGAAGTGGAACAAGAGCTTCTGTATAACCATTGATGAGCTTTCTGAGTAAGTGTACTTCATTTTTTGATTTATATAGTTATGTGATTAATTAATTTTCTCTGTTTTGAATGCTCTACGCAATCAAGCGATGCCATGGAAGAACCATTTTTGGTTCCACAAAGAACCATTAAGTTAAAGGTTCTCTTTCTTACCTTTTTAATAATCTGAAGAACCTTTCGCCACAAAGAATCCTTTGTGAAACAGAAAGGTTCTTCAGATGTTAAAGTTCCTTTATGGAACCATTTAGACAAAAAGGGTTCTTCTATGGCATCGTGAAGCACCTTTTTTTTAAGAGTGTAAGGCAGAGTTTATATTGTTGGTCTTACATTTCTATAGATCAAGATGCATGCCAACATATCTGCCGTGCGGACGGAGACTGATGAAGCTGGTTCGTGTCCTGGAAAGACTTCCCACAAAGGAGTGAAATGTGGCTGGAGTCACTTTAAAAAGCCAGCCTTGGCTATCCTCATTGGAGGTCTTCTCTTTGGCACTGGCACCGCGCTGTCCTTACTGTACTTCACCCAGATAGGCAACGTGCCCTATTTAGTAGGACCTATATTCTTGTCCTTGGGGCTGATGTTTCTGGTCACTGGACTTGGTCTGGGTGCCTGTCATCAAGCAGAAGATGGTCCATACAGCGATGACCCAAATGAGCCACGGCAGATCTCTGCTACCTGAGCAAGGAACTCATAAACAGTCCTGTGTCACCGTTTCATAGGAACTCTGAGCTGGGAATGTTTTATTTATATAATGTTTCTTTTATCCTGTGAAATGAGAAATGTTATATTTTTTGTCTGCTGTCTATAGATGTGTCTCATGTTGTAAGTGCTTTTTTTATTGTTTTGTTCCTGGCAAATCCCTACAACTAGATTAAAATGGCTTTAAATGCTCACCGCTGATGTCATCAGAGGTCAGAATTAATTCAGCCCAAACCAAATAGCAGGGATACACAGAGTACTGAAAAAGCACAATTATGTAGGTCAGCTCCAGGGGAAAAACCTTTAGACTAAAAATATGAAGTACTGTGTTTGTCTACCAATCCAATAATACCAATAATATTTATTGATTATGATTTTAAGGAATTTGGTACTTGGATGATTAATGTTAAAATAGTGACTATTTGCACCCAAGAAAGGATTGTCTTTACGTTCTCACTTAATTTTAGAAAACAGTGAGTACACCTGACTCATGAATGAAGTCCGTTTTTGGGCCTCCTCATTTAATTTAGTTACCTGGTGCACAAAACGATTTGTTTACGATTTGAACCGAGAATCGTTAGAGTTGAGGATTTGAGTAAGTTATTCTGTATAGCAGCAACTTTATAAATAAATCATTAACATTATTAATTATAATAATAACATTATTATTGAAAATGCTTATGACATGTTTGTATGGCATGTGTTAAAAGGCAGACTTAAAAACACACACAGGGGACCAAACCAACAGAAAATATGCAAGTAAAAAAATAAAGTAATGACAGGAAAATAAACAAATAAATTACTTGATAGAACAAATACAATTCTTTTAAAAATTTAATTTATTTAATTTCTAATTTTTGTATAACTTTTTTTCCTGTATTAATTATTTTCTGTATTTAATTATTATTATTATTTTTTTTTTTTTTTACTTTTTTATATTCTTTTTAATTTAATTTATTCATTTAGCAGGTTTGGTCTTACACACACACACACACACACACACACACACACACACACACACACACACACACACACACACACACAGGTTTACATGTTTTATGGGGACATTCCATAGGCGTAATGTTTTTTATACTGTACAAACCGTATTTTCTATCGCCCTAACCCTACCCTATACCTAAACCTAGCCCTCACAGGAGATTGTGCACACTTTTACTTCCTCAAAAAAACTAATTGTGCATGATTTATAAGCCTGTTTCCTCATGGGGACCTGAGAAATGTCCCCACAAGGTCAAAATTTACTGGTATTCCTATCCTTGTGGGGACATTTGGTCCCCACAACGTGATGAATACCAGGTACACACACACACACACACACACACACACACACACACACACACACACACACACACACACACACACACACACACACACACACACACACACACAATTTTTCCATCTGAGAGTCAAAACAGAGTTTCCAGTTGAGTCCTGAACAGTTTGTCCTGAACAGTTAAACTGCCCACAAAAATCCTTAATGTTTTTCAGCATTTTTGTTTATTTGAGCCCTTTCCAACAATGAATGTGATTTTGAGATCCATCTTTTCACACTGAGGACAACTGAGGGGCTCATATGCAACTATTACAGAAGGTTCAAACGCTCACTGATGCTCCAGAAGGAAAAACGATGCATTAAGAGCCAGGAGTGTAAACTTTTGAAGGAGGATATGAACATTTTTCTTATTTTGCCTAAACATATTTTTTTCATTTAGTACTGCTCTACAGAAGATACTTACATGTTCCCCAGAGGACAAAATAAGATACATTTACTCTGATCTTCAAATTCAAAAAGGTTCAAACACTCACTGATTCTCCAGAAGGTAAAAAAAAAAAAAAGGTGCAGAACCGGGGGTGAAAACTTTTGGAATTTAAAGATCAGGGTAAATTTAACTTATTTTATCTTCTGGGAAACAGTATCTTCTGTAGATTGTGATGGGCGGTGCTAAATGAAAAAAACATATTTAGGCAAAATAAGAAAAATCTACACATCTTCATTCAAAAGTGATCACACCCCTGACTTTTAATGCATTGTGTTTCCTTCTGAAGCATCACTGAGCATTTGAACCTTCTGTAATAGTTGCATATGAATCCCTCAGTTGTCCTCAGTGTGAAAAGATGCATCTCAAAATCACACAGTCATAGTTGGAAAGGGTTAAGATTCACAAAATGCTGAAAAACCAAAGAATTTGCTTGAACTGAAGGATTATTCTGAAGAACAGCGGGCAGTTTAACTGTTCAGGACTTATGAGCAACTATCACTAACCAAAAAACGAAAAAACAAAAACAGCTGTTCATCATTCAGGTAACAACACAGTATTAAGAATCACGGGTATGTGAACTTTTGAACGGGTAATTTTTTTTTATAAATGTAACTATTATTTTGTCTTGTGGACTGTACAATATTATGTAAAATATCTTATTCAGGTCAGTACTAAATAAAAAATAACACGCCAATTATTTTGGTAAAATAATTAACATTTTGCAGATTCTGCAAGGTGTATGTAAACTTTTGACCTCAACTGTAAATGAGTATTGTCAGTATTGTTAGTATTTTATAAATTAGTATTGTTCAATGTAATGCAGTTATTCATTTTCTAAATGACTGTTTAAAAAGCTGAATCATGACTGCTACTAACTGAACTGTGACACATAGAATTACAGTAAACATTCTAGAAAACCTAACTGGAAAAATGCTAAATATAATATCAATATGTAACCTCGGACCACAAAACCAGTCATAAGCAGGGGCGCCGCTCGCAATTTTGGGCCCTATGACAAAATATGAGTTTGGGCCCCCCCTACCACACCAAAGCAGATCTCTGGGGGCCCCTAAAGGGCATGGGCCCTTAGAATCGTCCTAACTCCCCCCCCCCCCCCCCCCCCCCCCAGTGGCACCCCTGACTCAGACAGAAGTGCTCACAAAAGATGCGTCATACCAAACACTTGATAATTCACCTGTCAAGCAGCATGTATCAACACAGCACGCTAGGAAGCCAGAACAAAGATGCAAGAGTAAGAATAAATCTTCAATTTGTTAATTTGTCAACCCATAGTTATCAGATGTTAACGAATGAATCGTAAAAATGTCTTATCATTAGGCACTCAAATGAAGCAACATACTAAACATGTTGGCTGCAGTACTATTATGTTGAATACTTCATTTGAGGATGGCCCTCTAGCTTTTTCAACGCCTGTAAAAAGGCCTAAAAGTAAGGCTAAAGATGACACCACTTTTCACCCAGATGTGACAAATCAGTGGCTATGATGAGAGGTGGGTTAATTTTATGTACCTTCTGATTTACTTAATACTGATAATTTCAATCTGCTGAGTCATTAATACACATTGCACTCTGACACTGTTTAATTCTCATTCTTTTGCCTATCTTCTATTTTAGCACAGTGACTGAAGTTTCACATTATCAAATGAGGAAGTTCATTGTTTGTGAAGAGCTTGAGGTTTTCTTCATAAAGTGTCCTGTCTGCACCAGAAATTGTGCTGTAAACAAAGACTGTGGGAACACGTGTGTGTGTGTGTGTGTGTGTGTGTGTGTGTGTGATTCAAGTTTGCACACATTGTGAACGTCACTACACTTGGACAAGTCAGGCGTATGTCACAAATTTGCCAGTTGGTAATGTTCAGCTTGCTGCAGCAATACTTTTTATTGGAGCTTCCTTTTTGCAAGTGGACAAGGTAAGACACTTCCATTTTTCTACACTGATGAAGCCTCTCTGCCAATAGAAGTATGACTGATTGTTATTTTGTGTCCAGTTCATGAAGGCATTTCATATCATGGGAATTAGCCAAACAACCTTCCTCAAGTACCAACGGACTTTACTCTTCCCTACAATCAACTGGCTGTGGCAGATGCAGCAAAGTACTGCAATTTCGGAAGCAGTCAACAATGGGCACATCGTTCTGGGGGAGACAAGAGAGCTGACACATGGTATGTGTAATAAACAGAATTTATATAATGCAGTTTTCACTCTATTTACACCATAATATAGTAGTTTTCCTGAGATTCATTTTTACAGGGCACAGTGCTAAATTTGGTACGTACACAATGATGGACCTAAAAGCAAATAGGGTAATGGACATCCAGCTCATTCAAGTATGTGTGTATATGTTTAATTTAATTGTGAACATTGATATGTGTAGCATTATTTATCCAAGCAGTTTAAAATGAAACAATTATGTTTTTAGAGCAATGATGTTGGGAACAGTCAGCGCATGGGAAAAGGAGGGCTTGGAACGATGTCTAAAACAACTGGAGGAGAAAGGGGTCCATGCTCAAATACTTGTCATAGATAGGAATCCATCTGTCATAAAGTTTCTCAAGGACAGCAGACCAGGTGTTGTGCACAAGTTTGATGCATGGCACATGGCGAAAGGTGTGTTTTACAATGTACAATATGACCAAGATAAAAGAAATAGTATATAAATATTTCAGTATTAACATGTGGCATAACTGTCAGTTGTCTTATTTGTTTAAAAAAAATAACTTTATTCCTTAGGTGTGGCCAAGAAAATTGACCATATAGCTAAGAGTTGCAGAGAAGTTGGTGCTTGGAAAAAGAGCATCGTCAACCATCTATATTGGTGTGGAGCTATAGAGGCTGTGAAATTGAGGCCAAGTGGAAATCCGTTGCAAATCATGTGCAGAACATTCATGAGCATGATGGGCAATTTCCCCAATGCCTCCATGAACCACTTGTTGAAGACCAAACTCGGCAGTGGCTAAAACCAAGTAAGAATAAATATTGAAATACAGATATTTTTTTCTTTACGTATACATACCATTTTTTTTTATTATTATTCAATGATTGCATTTCACTTCTATTATTGTACACTTCTTTCCCTTAAGTATCTTTTGTTGTCTGTTGATGTAAGTTGACGATTATTTTTCCACTAGGTACTGCTGCTTGTGAGAAGCTCTGTGACATAATCCTGGCTCCAAGACTGCTTAGGGACTTAGAAAATCTAAGTGAGCACCACCAGACTTCCTCTCTTGAGTCATTCCGCAGTCTGCTCATTCGGTTTGCACCAAAGAGTGTAGCATTTTGTTTTGTCGGGATGTTGTGCAGGTATGTTTTTATTTGCAAGTCCTTTATGTAACAAATTTTGTCAATTAATGCATCATTGAGAAAATAAGCTTGGTCGTTTGTAAAGTATCAAGTGATTCACACTGTTACTGTATACATTCTCACCTTAGATCACAACTCTCAGCCATGCACTACAATGAATACAGTGCAAGAGAACAAGCAACAACTGCTACTGGTCAGCTAAGATGGCACAAGCCGTATCCTCATTACAAAAAGGGAGAATGCACAGTGAGGCCAATTAAGACGAGGCCTACATATGGTATGCAATTTAGCAGCATTGACTATATGCAATTACAAAATAGTTTTTGTTCTTAATGTCATGTTCTTTTCATTCTGCAGGGTATGTGGATCGATTACTGGAGGTTCGTTTTGACTGTGTTAGAGGAGCCGAAGCAGTTTCAGGATGAGCTCAAGAAAGTGCACATTCCGGAACACTTGTGTACACCGTTCATAAGACCTGAAAAATTTGAGGCTGTAGCAATGCACACTTCACGCCTCAAATCCTTGACAATGGAGTAGAAGAGCCAGCTGATGTTCACAAAAATGCAGAATCCTTGCTATTTAAGTAAAGTTTTTTTTTTTTTATCTCAACCATAGCCTATATTTATATCTATATATGTAGCTATAAATACTATTTAAAATAAACATTTGGAATGGCAATTAAGATTGATGACAGTCTTATTGTGCTGAATGTTTAACCACTTAGATACTTTTAACAATGTGACCTTTAACATGTCCATTTACATGTCTATTATACTAGCCATTTATTAAATGTGTCCTCTGCTTTGTTTCTTTGAGTGCTATTATCAAATGATAGTCTACCAGTCTACTACTTGCAAAGTATTGCATAATTTGTTCTGTTTACACATTTCATCATGACTGAATGCTAATGTTATGTTATATTCTACTTATTCAAATGTCATTAAATCAATAAGGTAAAATATTTTGTATCGTGTGTGTCTTCATGAAACCCCAATATGTCTGTTTTAAGTTTATAGTGATTATATGTCAGTAAATTAATGGTTTTATGTTTATGTACAAGTTTGGGAAGCAGAGAAACCACCATTCGTTGCAAATACATATTTTAATTTTTTTTCTCTCGGTGTCGCTGTCCATCTTGCCAAAATGTGTGTGTTTACATTGTTGGTGTGCAAATTAGCAGAATTCATTCACTTTTTGTCACTCCCCCTTTAATGCAGTCTCTGCCTTGTCTCCACACTCTACCCCACCCCTTACCCCCAGTTAAAAACGCCCGTTTTCAGAAAGTTTTTCAAACCAGAGGTGTAAAAAAAGCACCTCTGAATAAGGGGGGTGTTGTGACAATTTAATCGGGAGGAATGGGGAAGTTGACTGACTTAACCCTAAAGACCGACCTTATGTGAACTCCAGTTTATAAAGGATTGCATAAAGTAGGCTTCCTGGTTGACAACCACAGTATGATGCTCTAAAGTTTGAGTTGCTCCAACATTTCATTGACAATTTGGTGGGAAAGGTGGAGTTTCTTAAGTTTGTACCAACTCTAAGTGACTCATTTGAGTTCAATTACTAGCTCTTGTCTTGCCATGTTATCTTTTGAAGTCAACTCTGTAGCATCAAGTGGCTAAAGATTTGCTCTTTGTAACCAACCTGGTACTGATAATCACTGGCAAGATCTAAACTCTTGCTTCCATGAAGGTGCTGTTCTTGAGTTTTTAATCACTTCAAGTGACTAGAACAGGTGTGGCCAACCTCAGTCCTGCAGAGTCTTGCTCCAACTGTAATCAAACACTTGAACAAGCTAATAAAGCTCTAAGCTTTACTGGAAATCTACAGGATGGTTAAGTTTCAAAACTGGGGCAATATTCTGCAGGTCTGTGGCTGAAAATTGTGAATGAAAATGGTGGCGCGTGCACACGCAGCGGCTTCTCTCTCTCTCTCTCCCGACCAAACAGTGTTTTCATGTTTTTCGTCTTGTAAGTCGCATTGTTTTTTGTCTTCGTCACGTTTATCTGCCCTTAAGCGCGTTTATAGCTGAACATTTTTGCTCGACATCAGCAGAAACAAAGTTTTTAAGTTGAACTCTGTGGACGCTGAAGAGCTGAATGATCTGGATCTGCTCCAGAGGCCTATTCAATCACCGACCCCCACTCCCGCACCTCGCCCACAATGAAGGCACCTCAAGCGGTGTGAGAGGAAGCAGAAGAGGGGTAAGCGTGGAGGTATCCGAGCTAGGCTAGCGGCTAGTCCACACAAACCCGCTATCCATTCCATCATTCAGGAAGACCACAAGCAGTACGGGTCGGCAGTAACACATCCAGCACCATTCTTAACACGGGGGCCCCTCAGGGATGTGTGCTGTGCCCCCTCTTCTTCATTCTGCTGACCCACGACTGCACACCGTCACACAGCTCCAACCTCTTCATTAAGTTTGCGGATGACACAACTGTGGTGGGTCTCATTAGCAACAGGGATGAGACAAACTACAGAAGTGAGGTGAGCCGCCTGGCCACGTGGTGCGGAGACAACAATCTCTCTCTGAATGTGGAGAAGACGAAGGAGATTGTTGTTGACTTCAGGAGAGCGCACACTCAGCATTCTCCTCTGACCATCAACGGTGCATCTGTGGAGAGAGTGAGCTGCACCAAGTTCCTGGGTGTGCACATCACTGAGGATCTCTCCTGCACAAACAACACCACTGCACTGGCCAAGAAAGCACAGCAACGTCTCTACTTTCTCCGCAAACTAAGAAGAGCTAGAGCACCAGCCCCCATCATGTACACATTCTACCGAGGAACCATCGAGAGCATCCTGTCGACCTGCATCACTGTGTGGTTTGGAGCCTGCAATCCATCCTGCCAAAAAACTCTCCAACGCATAGTCAGAGCAGCTGAGAGGATCATTGGTGTCCCTCTCCCCACCTTCCAAGACATCTACAGCACACGTCTCACCAAAAAAGCCCTCAGCATAGCAGCTGATCCCACCCACCCAATGCAAAGCTTCTTCAGCCTGCTGCCATCAGGGAGGAGACTGCAAAGTCTCCAGGCCAGGACCAGCAGTCTGAAGGACAGCTTCATCCTTCAGGCTGTCAGGAAACTCAACTCTCTCCCTGCTCTGCCCCCACTCCCCTCTTCTGCCCCACAAACTTTCTGAACTGACACACACACACACACACACACACACACTGACCTGCACCAGTCACTTTGCGCAGCATTGGTCTGCCAACTACCTCACACTACTCATAAGACTGTTACAAGACTGCTCTGACACTTTTACATTTTTACACACAAGCTCTGTTGCACTATATTGTTTACATGGTTTGCACTCTCTACCATGTGCCCTTACTTGTATATTGTATTTTTCATTTTTATACATTATATGTTTATTTGTACTTATTCGTATTTTTTCACTGTATTTAATGTTACTGTTTGTATTTAATGTTACTGTTTGTATTTAATGTCTGCACCATAGGTCTGAGAGTAACGCAATTTCAATTCTCTGTATGTCCAGTACATGTGGCAGAATTGACAATAAAGTTGACTTTGACTTTGACTCTTTAGGACCAATGTTGTCACTGAGAATTGGGAGTACATCTAGTGACTTAATGCTCAAGCTCACATTAAGTTCTTTCAGGTGCTTTGCGGGTGCCAAGTCTACGTCTTCCATTTCCCGCTTCATGCCTGCTGTTCATGTTCCAGGAAGGGTACAGTCATTCTGTTTGTACTACAAGAATTAGAAGTTAATAATCTGTGGAACCTCTTGCATATCTACATCTGTCTTTTAAAGGCCACTATTGTTTCTAAACCTAGTGATGCTGGACACAAGTCATGTTCTTTTGCCAATAGGTATGTTTATGCAATTTTAAGACATAGTTTTGAATGCGCAGTGTTTAATTTGTGTCTCATTGCAGATGGTTTGCAGCTGATGGGAACCAGCAGGTTTGTGGTCATTGTGACTCAACATGGTCCTGATAGTGGTAGATAGCTGCTTTCAAAATTTGCTTTTGATGCTTCAAATGCTGTACTGGACCTAGGTGTTTGCTTTTCCAGGTGCAAAGCCTCACTTGGTCCCCTAATGGTTCAAGAGCAATGAAAGACTTCTGGTTTTCAATAAATTTGTTAAACCTGTTCTCGTTTCCAGTTTGTTTTTTCTCATTTGCTAATAGATAAACTCTCCAGGTCCGGAGGAGAATCAAGTGTAATCAATTAAGCTGAAAGGGGAGGAGCCATCCTAATTCAAAGCTGTATAAAAGGCAAAGTCAAGCACTGGTGAGTATTGTAGCATTGATTCCAAGTTTGTTAGGATGGCATTCCTGCAAGGTGTGTTAGTGCTGGCTGTGATTGTTGTATTTGATCTGAGCAATGCACAGGGAAGTTTGAAGTACCGTCAAAGTCCAAGGAGCATGAGCTCAGAATCACATCTGGCTTCCGGAGGTCCTGCTGTTTCTCCTCGAGGACTCTGGAACCCTATGGGAATGACCTCTGCCTTGCAGAGTCCTTTTGGAGTTCAGGAGAAGCAGCTGATGCAGGGTCCAGTCAAGCCTCTGGATTGGAGGTTTCCAGTTGTTCCAGAAGTTCAGAGTGAGTTGGCAGTGGATTTCCAGATCAGGCAACCCGTGACTCCCAGTAGCGTAGCTGTTCAATGCAGTGAGAGTAGTGTTCTTGTGGAGGTACAGCAGGACTTGTTTAGCAATGGTCACCTCATCCAGCCATCTGGTTTGTCTTTGGGAGGGTGTTCTGTTGTCGGTCAGGATCCAGGATCTAGGGTGCTCATCTTTGAGTATGAACTACAGAACTGCAATAGTGTGCTGATGGTAAGAACTTGTGACTCTGTGAATGTCCATTAAACCCTTAAATGTAGATTTCTTCACTCTGAGTTTGGTTCTTTAAGAACTGTTCACTGAAAGGTTCCTTGGAACCAAAAATGAGTATTCTGTGGCATAACCTCAAGAGCATGGCTGAGTTGAATGCTCTTGGTAACAACTTCCATCTCTTACAGGTAACTGAGGATGAGCTTGTCTACACGTTCTCTCTTACCTACGCTCCTGAGGCACTTGCTGGCACTCCAATTACCCGTGCTGATGGCGCGATTGTTGGCGTTCAATGCCACTATCAAAGGTAAGTGACCCTTTAAGTGACTGTTGCCTCTTGCCTTGTTGCAACTGTAAGATCAATTAATTGTCTTGAACTGCAGGCTTCAAAATGTAAGCAGCGATGCCTTGGTTCCAACTTGGGTTCCTTATGCTTCAAAAGAGGTTGGTGAAGATGTCTTGCTCTTCTCCTTGAAGATCATGTTGGGTAGGTGCAGTTTCTTTAGACCTTTGGCCTTGTGCATGTGGCTTTGGCTAAACTCTGTTCTTCTTGCAGATGACTGGTCCTATGAGAGGCCTTCAAACTATTACTTCCTGGGTAATGTCTTCAATATTGAGGCGTCTGTGAAGGTGTACAATCATGTGTCTCTGCGTGTGTTTGTGGACAGCTGTGTGGCTACCCAAGTACCTGATGTGAACTCCCTTCCGAGATATGCCTTCATTGATAATCATGGGTAAGTTGAACTCTTGGTATTGAGTTGATCATTGTAACTGCTGTCATCACCTGACGATGATGGGTAAGGTCTCAATGCTTGGTTCTGTAGTTGACCTCCTTGAGTCAATCTTTGTAGCTGAGGTTGATGTTGTAGAGTTGATTTTGCATTTGCCACTTATAGCAATTTTGTCCTAATTGATAACTAGGGTCAACTCTATAGCATAAAGTGACTCCATGAATGAAGTGCATCTTGTAATTTGTCACTGAGTACATCGCAAAGCCTTGGCACTTGATGCTCTAAAGCGGGGTTCTTCAAGTCTTGCCCAGCACTGGGCGTTTAGCTCCAAGAGAAGATTAAAGTGTAAAGTCAACACCACCAAAGCTCAAAATCAAGTGCTTTTTTTTTTTTTTTTTTTTTTTTTTTTTTTTTTTTTTTTTTTTTTTTTTTTTTTTTTAGATTTCCAATCCTAATCAAACTCCTGAACCTAATCTAGCTCTAAAGTTTACTGAAACTCCAAGCAAAATGCTTTTAATCAAGGTTTAGGGTTAAACTCTGCAGGCCTGAGGCTCTTCAGGACTCCTGGACTAGAGCTGCCCTTATGCCTTTAAGGTCATGTAACTGTTTGAGCTCACGTTCTTTTAAGGTGCTTTGTGGATGCCAAGGCTACGTCTTCCAGCTCCCAGTTCATGCCTCAAACCCAGTATGACAAGGTCCAGTTCCAGCTGGAGGCATTCATGTTCCAGGGGGGAAACAGTAATTCTGTATGTACTATGAGCATCAAGAGTTAATTTGAGTTTTTCCTGCTGCTTTGGGTTTGACCTAATTGAGTCTCTTGCAGATCTATATAACCTGTCTCTTGAAGGCCACTATTGCTGCTGTACCAAGTGATGCTGGACACAAGTCATGTTCCTTTGCCAATGGGTATGTTTATGCATTTAAGACCTTTTAGTTTAAGGTGCGGTGTCTAACTTGTGTCTCATTGCAGATGGTTTGCAGCTGATGGAAACCACCAGGTTTGCGGTTGTTGTGACTCAACATGTGGTCCTGATAGTGGAACTGCTGCTTTCAGTGGTAGGTAGCTGCTTTCAAAGTTGCTTTTGATGCCTTAAGTGCTGTATTTGACCTAGGTATTTGCTTTTCTAGATGTTCAGTGGGAAGGCAAGGCATCACTTGGTCCCCTAATGGTTCAAGAGCGTCGCAAGACTTCAACTGGTTTTCAATAAACTTTAAGAAACCTATTCTTGGTTTTTTTTTTTACTTAAACATGTGTTGTCCTTATGGGTAAACTGGCACTCTTAGTACTTGAGGTTTTAAAGGGTCACAACCCTAATTTGTTTTGTGCTCATTGGCTGCGTGGCTTGTATAGTACCACTCTACATTGGCTTGACTGCCCCTTTTAAGCATTATTAATGAGCAGTGTAATGTTATACATGACAAGGACTCGTCTAATCCAATCTCTGCACCATGCTTTGCATGGAAAGTAGCACTTGTTTACATTAGCTGGCTTGCTGTTTCAGAGACATGGTTTGTGCCCTTCTTTGTAAAAGTTTGTTTCCCCGTGATGAGACCAGAGCTGAAGTTTGGAGGTGTGCTGCTGGGTTGCGGTGTCCTACGAAAACAGCAAATTTGTCTGTAAGGAACATCTCGGTTTTTTTTTTTTTTTAATTGGGGACTTGTGGAAACCCGGTTTTGCGGCTCATCTTTTGAAGAAAGACGCCAGCCCAGTTCCCTTTGATTCTGCACAAAAATGGTGTTTGATTTGCACATCTTATGTAATCGTGAACAACCCTCAGTTTTTATGATTTAGGCATGCTCAGTTTAAGTATTTTAAATGTGCGTGTAGTAATTTGTCTTTTTGCACTACTTGGTACAGTGTTTGCTAAATGTTCGTAAAACAATTGCAGTTGTCTTCTGGACGTATGTTCGCTCGCAATTTTGGGCCCTATGACAAAATATGAGTTTGGGCCCTGCCTACCACACCAAAGCAGATCTCTAGGGGCCCCTAAAGGGCATGGTCCCGTAGAATCGTCCTAACTTACCCCCCCCCTTAGCGGCACCCCTGGTCATAAGTTTTTTTTTTTTTTTTTTTTTTTTTTTTTTTTTTAAATTGAGATTTATACATCTGAACACTGAGGGGGAGAAAAAAAAAAGCTTTCCATTGATGTATGGTTAGGATAGGACAATATTTGACCGAGATACAACTATTTGAAAATATGGAATCTGAGGGTGCAAAAAATATTGAGAATCTTCTTAGCAATGCATTTTACTAATCAAATGTAGTTTTGATATTTACGGTAGCAAATTTACAAAATATCTTAATGGAACATAATCTTTATCCTAATTATGTTTGCCATAAAAGAAACAATTTTGACAAATGCAGTTTAATTTTTTTTTTTTTTTTTTTTTTTGATAATTGCTACAAATATACCCCTGCTACTTAAAATGGGTTTTGTGGTCCAGGGTCACATATGTGACCCTGGACCACAAAACCAGTCTTAAGTCGCTGGGGTATATTTTTAGCAATAGCCAAAAATACATTGCATGGGTCAATTTTAGATTTTTCTTTTATGCCAAAAATCTTTAAGAAATTAAGTAAAGTTCATGTTCCATGAAGATTTTTTTTTTTGTAAAATTCCTTCTGTAAACATATCAATGTAATTTTTGATTTGTAATATGCATTGTTAAGAACCTGGACTACTTTAAAGGTGATTTTCTCAGTCTTTTAGATTTTTTTTTTTTTTTTTTTTTTGCATCCTCAGATTTCTGATTTCAAATAGATGTATCTCAGTCAAATATTGTCCTATCCTAACGAACCATACATCAAAAGAACTTATTTACTGAGCTTTCATATGATGTATAAATCTCGGTTTTGTCAAATTTAACCTTATGACTGGTTTTGTGGTCCAGGGTCACATATGTGCTTAATAGGAAATGTATTAGAGCACGTAATAACCTCTGCCATGTTACAGAAGGATTTTATATATATATATATATATATATATATATATATATATAATTGCCATAAAGAACGTACAGAAAACAGTGCCAGGGGTGAGTACAATTAAGAATACAATTACTAGTTACAAAATGAAGAAAATATTGTGAAAACGACACAATGGGACAGTTTTAAGGGCTTTGGAATTGTTGGATGTAGTTAGTTATGGAAGGAATTTAAGGTACAACGAAACCTAATCGCTACAGTGAACAAATAATATTTTATAGGTGTAGAGCTGTATTTTCAGCGCCTTCTAGTGTCCGAGGCAGATAAAAGGAGAAAGGAGGGTCGCTTGAAACAAACGCATCCAAACAGCCAACCGTTGGCTTGAAAAATGATGGCATCATTACAAATTGGCCAATCAGAAGCAGGCAAGAAACAAACCACGAGCTGAGAGTTTTTACACAACAGAAGGAAGAGTCCCATTGTCAGGAGTGTAACGTGCCAGAAAATAGTTTATATAGGGTTGGTATTTTATTCTCAAAATCGTAATCATACTATTTAGCTCAACATATCTCTCACAGGAATTAGATAGGAATTTGGAAGTAAGCAGATTTGAGCATTACCCGAAGGTAAGTTGCTAGCTAGCGTGATGGCTCTTGAGAATCGTGGGGGCAGTTTTAACAGTTCCGTTGAGTTATGAGATGTGTTAGTTCTCTAAAACGTTTCGCAATATGTCGACAAGCGTATTGTTAATGTAACATACAACAATTTGAGTCAAATGACGTGATAACGTCTTCTTCATCCGTTAGTAAAGTCATTTCTGTCTGAGACTACTCAATCCGTCGACTGTTGTAAAAACTTGAAGTGGCCGGTTTGTTGTTAGCTAACGTTAGCTAGCAAATGTAAGATTGAAGTCTTTACGTTTGATGATGATAGAAAGTTGTTCTGTTCTAAATAACAAGACTTCTTGCTTATTTTATCCGAAACATAATGGCATACCAGTTTATTGCAGTTTTTAAATAAGGAATGAATTTTCTGTTGTTAG
>NC_133361.1:35231204-35315800 GCF_049309525.1 Garra rufa | reverse complement strand
AATGTATTGAATCACTGCTTGTTTAGGGCTGAGGAGGCGCAGGAGGAGCTGCAGGAGTTTCAGCAGATGAGTCGAGACTATGAGGCGGAGCTGGAGACAGAGCTAAAACAGTGTGATTCGCGTTATCGCGAGCTTCTCACGACCAACAACAGACTCCGTATGGAATTAGAAAACTACAAGGTACTGGGGTACATTATAGACACATGTTTTTCGAATAGATAAAATAAGCAAGCAAAGTTCTTGTGGGGAAAAGAATTTAGAAGTGTAGCAGTTCTTCAGCAGCGATGTTAGCATGTCATTCTTCAAACAATCTAAACCAGGGGTGCCCAACCCTGTTTCTGGAGATCTACCTACCTGCAGACTTTCGTTATAGGCTTCTCCAACACAGCTTTCTGTAATTATTAAGTGCTACCTAAGAGATTAATTAGCTGGTTCAGGTGTGTTCGATCAGGGTTGGATGGGATGGTAGACCTCCAAGGTGCTGTCTGTGAGGCCAGACTTGTATACCTGGTTACAAATACGCCACATATAATATAATGACAACCAATGGAGAGCCAATGATGCTGTAACCTGATGATAACCTGATAGGACCTCTCCCATTGAGAGCCCATGATACATTGACCTAAAGCTGACCTAAGGAGCTAAATATATGACCCATTTGGGTCACACTTTTGTTAAAAAAAAAAAGCTAAGTCACAGTGTAAATGCCTTTGACTTAAGATAACTTAAGTACATCTTTCATCACCAACCTCTTCAAAAAGACTATAAAGGGTTTGCACTTATGTCACGGTTTGGTCAGTTACCCGGATGCAGATACTTGGATGTAAACTACAGCGTGGATTGCACGGTTAATGTACTCATGAATGCGTTTTTCCATTAATTTATGCTTTTCTAAACGATGAAAAAAAACATGTGGAAGCTGCTAAATCATATAGAGAAGGACTTAGTAAGCAGAAAATGGCGCAATAATTTGACAAACTAAAGTTAATAGGTGGTGAAGATGCATATGAGGAGTATTTATTAAGATATTAGCCTAATATTTCACCTACCTGACCGGAAATGACAAGGACAAACATGAATGTTGTCAAGATTTTTGCCCTGAAAATCCTGGTTCAGTTTGACCAACCACAAATGACAGTGTCTTGCACTCTTCTCCTTGATTTGTTATAACTTTTGGCAGTCTATAGTACTTTAAATGTTTATCCTGGTCTGCCCGATTAGTACAGCCCAAAACGTGGCAATAATTGATCATTTTCAGCAACAATGATCAGCAAAATATTCGAGTTTTGTTCGGTTCAGTGGCATTGTTTACATTCTGTTCCGCCAATAGGACCAATTGATGATGTGTCGTGAAAACACTCTGTAGGTCTATTTAAATTAAAATATTCGCAAATCGCGCCTGAACCGTTTACAGACCTGATTTAGCTGTCATTGCTGCAAAAAGTAGCTTGGCAAAATATTGTGTGAAATTTTTTTGTCAAATACATCAATTTGATCTAACCATATGTGACCCTGGACCACAAAACCAGTCATCAGGGTCAATTTTATATACAACATCTGAAAGCTAAATAAATAAGCTTTCCATTGATGTATGATTTGTTAGGATAGGATCATATTTTCCAAGATACAACTATTTTAAATTCTGGAACTTGAGGATGCAAAATAATCAAAATATTGAGAAAATCGCCTTTAAAGTTGTCCAAATGAAGTTCTTAGCAATGCATATTACTAATCAAAAATTAAGTTTTAATATATTTACAGTAGGAAATTTACAAAATATCTTCATGGAACATGATCTTTACTTAATATCCTAATGATTTTTGGCATGAAAGAAAATCAGTAATTTTGACCCATACAATGTGTTTTTGGCTATTGCTACAAATATACCTGTGTTACTTATGACTAATTTTGTGGTCCAGGGTCACATATGTGAACATCGTAATATTAGACTGTAAACTGAATAACTACTGTGAATAGCTATGTCACCAATGTCTCATAAAGCACATTATCTGTCACATTTGAATATGAATTTTATCTATAACTGACGTTCGTTTGCAAGCATATAACCACAGATAAAAGCCATTTGAATCTTCTTTGCCAGAGTGTGTACATCCAGAATGTCTGTGTCTGGTTTTTTCAGTACTTACTGAGAACACAATCACACATTCACAGACAAAAAACAGAGATCCGATTCAGGATGAGGAAAGCAGCTGATGCTTATTTCTGCATCAGTGTCTGGAGGGCATGGAGGCTCACTAATGTTTTTACTCTGTGTTTGTTGCACAAACTTGGTTGTAAAGCCATATTGCGGGATTCGTTTGAAAGGAAACCCAAGTCAAGTTAAATTTAAATGCTTAAAGGATTAGTTCACTTCCAGAATGAAAATTTCCTCATCACTTACTCATCCCCATGTCATTCTTTCTTCAGTCAAAAGGAAATTAATGTTTTTGAGGAAAACATTCTAGTTTTCTCCATATAGTAGGCTTCAGTGGGGTTGAAGGTCCAAATTGCAGTTTTAAATGCAGCTTCAAAGAGCTCTACACAATTTTTTTTTTTTTCAAAGAAATGAATACATTTATAATGTTACAAAAGATTTTTAGATTTCCATTTCGAATAAGTGCTTTTCTTGTGAACATTTTATTCATCAAAGAATCCTGAAAAACAGCATCATGGATTCCACAAAACAACATTAATCATAAGAAATGTTTCATGATGATTTCTGTAGTAATGCGTTTGAGTAATGATTGCTGAAAATCCAGCTTGTCCATCACAGGAATTTTTAAAGAAATTAAAATATATAAAAAAGTTGTTTTTAATTGTAATTATGTTACACAAATTCATAATACTACTATTTTCATTGTATTTTTGATTAAGCTTTAAAATAATATGACCAACTTTTTAATAATGGTTTATTATTTAGCTTGATCTGAATCTGTATTGTTAAAAGCGCTATATAAATAAATAAAGGTGACTTGATATTTGTATTTCCTTATTCCTATTATTGTACATGGGCTTATCACTGGCCTACAGTCTCTGTAAGTGAAGTTTCTCATATGTGTTTTTCTTTATCTCATCTAATGTCTGTTTTACCTCCTTTTGTGGTATTTTGTCTTGTTTCCTAACAGGAGAAGTATGAAACGCAGCACTCTGAGGCGGTCAGGCAGATCTCGACTCTAGAAGGAGACCTAGCAGAGACCACAGCCATCAAAGACCAACTGCACAAGTATATCCGAGAGTTAGAGCAAGCTAACGATGACCTGGAAAGAGCTAAGAGGTGTGTTTGATGGTTTTGCCACAAATATATGTCATACATTCTAGATATTTATGACTAGAACATATGACAATGTTTTGTTAACACCTGTCTATCCTGTTCTTATAGGGCGACTATAATGTCACTTGAGGACTTTGAGCAGAGAATGAATCATGTTATAGAGAGAAATGCTTTCCTTGAGAGCGAGCTTGACGAAAAAGAGAACCTTTTAGAATCAGTACAGAGATTAAAAGACGAAGCCAGAGGTAAAACCTCTTTGTATATTCACCATTCACTCTTATCTAACTTCCATTTTTTTTGATAATCAGTTGTATAATCACCTGATTTGCCAGTCTGTTTGTGTGCTGATTGTGTTTGCCATCTCCTTTCTCCTCTGGGCAGATTTAAGACAGGAACTGGCTGTTCAGCAAAAAGGAGAGCGCAAGTCATCGATCAGCCTTTCTAAAGATGTAGAGAAGCCAGAGGCCACACCCGCAAGACCCTCCTCGATTGTTACCTCCGCCCTTCCATCTCTCCACGCCACACCCTCCAGACCTCCAGGCTCCGGGAGTGCATTCAACACCCCCTCAGCGTCCTACGGCAGAAGTGAGCACAAACACAGCATGGCAACTCACTTCTGTAAGGGCCACCTAACTGGCCCAAGAACACTATCCAGTGGTGTGACTGAAGGTTTCCTGCCCATGTATTTTCCGTGCTGTGCATAACACTTAAGTTATTGCAGTTTAATGATACTAAATCATTAGTTTTTATGCAGAACATTTATATTTTTTACAATTATAATTTTGAGTCATCTAAGTGAAGGGAAGGATTGGTAAAGGAAATAAAGAGGAGAAGGAGTAGAGGAAAATGACATTCCCTGCATCTTCCAGCCTTACTTTATTTACCTTACATTATTTACTCACCTCTATGTCATCAAAGATGTTAATGGCTTTCTTTTGTCAGTTGAAAAGAAATTAAGGTTTTTGAGGAAAACTTTCCAGGATTTTTCTCCATATAGAGGACTACAATGGGGATCAACCGATTGACAGTCTAAATTGCAGTTTCAATACAGCTTCAAACGGCTCTACAATCAACAATCAATTTTCTGAAAAAGTATATACATTTTAACCACAAATGCTTGTCTTGCACTAGCTTAACTTCACCCATTACGTAATCACATTGGAAAGATCACATGTGACGTTGGTGGAAGTACCAACCCAGTGTTCTAAGCAAGCATGCAAAGAAAGTAAAACGGCCTTTACCCAAAAAAAGGTAAAACAATGATGTCGGATGATATAGAGATGGAGGTTTTTTGCCCTACCTTACCTTTTTGAACCACTTTTATTTCGTATTGCATGAAGTCGTAGACATGCATTGTAAGGCTAGTGCAAAACAAGCAATTAAAAGGCTAAAAACCACATATATACATTTTTTTTTAAAGAAAATGACTTAATTGTTAGATAAGACCTTGTATCCTGTAGAGCCCTTGGAAGCTGCATTGGACCTTCAACCCATTGATCTCCATTGAAGTTCACTATATGGAGAAAAATCCTGGAGTCTTTGTAATTCAGGAGTGAACTAATCGTTTAATAGTTTAAATGTTGATTTATTTATTTACTTTTTCTGTCATGTCCAGTTGAAGGTCTGACTGGAACTCCTCTCACCACATCTGCACGCATATCTGCCCTTAACATCGTTGGAGAATTGTTGAGGAAAGTTGGGGTGAGTCCAGCTGTAACTGTGGATATTACCAAATAAAACTCTTTTAACTGAACTGAAGGGGTCTGCAGTTATAATAATGTCATAATCATGTTTTATGTCCCTTTGTTCCCTTTTCAGAATCTTGAATCAAAGCTGGCATCATGCAGAGAGTTACACATCCATGAGAAAACACCCAGCCGTGCAGCGCTTGGCCAGGGTACACCAAGCATTTCACGGGAAACCTCAGAAGTCCCATCCAACACAAATGGCTTGTATGATAAGGGGTTAGTCTCACTATTAATTTCAGCACATCTCTATCCACCTTATTTTTCCCGTAAGAGGGGGGCCCGGCCATTTGTAAATTTAATGTGTGAGGCTCTCGGTGTCATCCTTCGTCCAGCTTTGTCTTTGTACAAAACGGTTCATTTTGTTGTTTGATATTTCAAACTGATATGTCTTACCATATATTTTTTAAATGTATTATCTTCATTATGAACACAGTGGTTTGTAGCAAACAGTTTTACCGTTTACTGCTCTTCGTTATTCTTCTTGTTGTTTCCCTATGGCGGCTTATGAACCGGAAGTGTCGCACATTACCAGAAATGGCTTACTTTCACATTGAAAAGCAAGGTGGATAATTGACCAAAACTTGTTCATAATAATTCTTTTTCAAATTTTCTCTGTTGTATATTGCAGGATGGTGAAACGGTTGGACTTTGGAAAAGGACCCAAGATAATGCTGTGAATAAAGCACTATTCGCTACTAGTGCACAAGCATGTCTTTCATTCCCACATCTTTGGGACAACAAGTATTCCTAATCTATTAATATGAAAAAGCTTTATTTTCAGGAGCTGAATCATATCTTAAGCCTGAAGTCTTCCATTATCTGAGAAGGGTTCTGCTTTTACATTAATATCAACCCTGTTATTGTATCTATAATAACCCTTCACCAGCTCTCTCTGGCCTGTGGACTGTTGTTTTACTATGTTGTTGGAGATTTGCATTGTGTTTTTGCAGATGTGCTAACTCTAAAAGGGTTTGTTTACCCAAAAATGAAAATTCGGCCATAATTTAATGTTGTTCCAAACCCGTAAGACCTTTGTTCATCTTCAGAACACAAATTAAGATATTTTTGGTAAAATCCGAGAGCTTTCTGGTAGTTGCGTTGTTGTCTATGCAGGGCCAGAAAGATACTGGATTACATAAAATATCTTAATTTGTGATCTGAGGATGAATGAAGGTCTTACGGGTTTGGAGCAATGAGGATGAATAATTAATGACAGAATTTTCATTTTTGGGTGAACTATCCCTTCAAATTCACACTGTTTGTTTTTTATTTTTGTTTGTGTTGGTTTTAGAAATGTTTTTGAAATGTATAATCTGCACTGTAATTTGTATTTGCTCTTTTTGGAACCATAAGTTGGGAGACTGTTGCAGGTGACTGAAAGTGGGTCCATAGATTTACCCCAGCAGTCCTATTATATTTGGCACTAAACTACTGATCAATGTCCAGTGAAACATCTACTGCACATGCTTATTGTTGGTCACAAGACTGGAGCAATGTTGATAGTAGGTTCATTTTTATTTAGAAATACCTGATTTTATTTTTTTAGAAACTAGCATTTTAATGATATATGAGTTTGTTACTAACTGAATGTCATGTCTTTAGGGTTTAAGTTTGAAAATTATGTTACAAAGAGGTTGGTGAGATGTTATCAGCTGAAACTGTTCATGTCATTCCTGCGTAGAGGTTGATGTAAATAACCAGCAGTAGCTGAAATGTTTATGCATGGTGAAAACAGTTTTTGGGGCCTTTTTTATTTTAGTAATAGCTAATGAACTCTTCATTTGAGATTTAAGCAGTCAGTGCCATCTTTGTTTTCAAAGATTTCAGTACTGGAGAGTAGTTGCGGTCATCATGCACTGAACATGAATTTAATGTGCCTTAATTTTGTGGCCATCATAAGCTTTGCCTCAAAGTTAACTTGGGTATTGGGGAACTTACTAGCCCTAAGGGAGTCGCAGCTTCTCTCGCTATTCTTCCCAATGTATTAATTCTCTGATATGTCAGGGATTCCTTGAAGAGGAGAAATTGAATTCTGAGTGGAGTTTAATCGCTTAGTTTTCACATTTCTCTTCGGGTTGTAGATTTAAGTAACAAGCAATATGAATACTTCAGTGAAGGGTACAGATATTTTTATGTTAAAAATAGAAATGTAAGGAAGAATTGATACATTATATTATCCATTTTACAGAGGTACTAATGAAAAATGATAGAAATAGAGAATGGTGGTTGGTAGGAGGATTTAGCACACTTTATCACACCATCTCAGGGCCTCATGTAAGCGATAACCTCACTAAAGATGTCATTACAGTTCAATTTCTGTCCAGTCTTTGTCTCTGTATGCACAAGACATGCACATTTGCCAATTATTGTCAACATGGGTTTTCTTCGATATTAATGAACCTAAACATCTGCAATATCCATGCATTCCTCAGCAAAGGCAATGCTTAGTTTATCCTGTCTGTAAAACCACTTTATTGTTGGTTAATCCATAACCTTCAAAATAAATGTCTAGTTAACATGACTGATTATTTGACTCTTGGAATGATGGAACTCTTGGTTATGGTATTTAATGCTGTATCACATGCAGTTAGCAGTCTATATAGAAGTAGAAAATTCAATTTAGGTCAACAGAAGGGCCTTATACACTTTGAATTAAGAAAATTATTTGACAATGCTATCCTTGAAAGAGATTTCATAGCATCTCTTTAAAGGATAAGTTTGCAGATTTTCATCTAGCTGCTTTGCATTGTTACTGTGTTGGTAATATATGTAAATAAATAATGTGTACAATTTTCCATGTTACCTGCACTCTGATATCCCAGTTAATCGGCAGGAATCCAGAAGTTCCACCTGCAGTTAAGGTTGTCATTTTGCATAATCTGGCAGACTGTCAAAACTACAGATCGAACGTCCTCATTTTTGGTATCCTGCCCATGGGCAGTGGATTAAAAATGCATTATGGGGAATTAAGCATATTTTCTCTGGTTTCTTTAATCATACCCCACCTATTTCTACTCCCTAGACAGCTAAGTCTTATTAAGCCTCATCTTGAAAGTGGTGAATTACCACCTTAATGCTTAATAAAATTACCATGGTACAGTGTGGTATAACTTTTTGTCATCACTTTGTAGTACTTCGATACCTATTATGACACATAAGATGAAGCATGATATTGCTATGGTACATCATGTCCTAAAACCATGGAGGTACCATGGTACTTAGTTATAGAAATTTGATTGCTTAGTAAAACGATATTAGAATTAGTCAACTGTTGAAATCAGAGAAGAACAGACCTAAGTACCTAACCTTGTTTTAGGACATAATCAAGATTTAACAAGCATGAATTATTATTCAGAAATGGCAAAAGCAAATAGTAAGAGGCTTTGGGAATGATTTCTTTAGTTGTCATCCTTGGTGCCGTTAATTGGCTCATTTTGAGGTTCCTCAGGTTGATGGACGGAAGTAGCAGAAGGACCCTCGCCTTCTAGGATCTCAGATGTTTCCATCATGCTCCTGCGTGTTCTTCTAAAGCTCCCACCTCCACTACGCCTTAACGGACCGCTGAAAGATGAGTCACTGCCACGCCTGAGGAACATACCAAGAGTTAAGAAACGACACCTCTCCAAATATACCACAAGCAAACCTATGTCTCTAAATGTTTTACTGTAGAATGCTAATGTGATTCTGGTTTGACATACATTACAGAAAGGGGTTACTGCAGAACAACCTGAGTTTGCTCCTGAGTGAAGACACTTCTCTGTTCAGGGCGTCATTGGCCTCGATGGCCTCATTCAGCTCTTTCTGAAGTTTACGACGGGCAGCAGTGGCACGCTGAGACTCCTCGTCAATCTCCTCCACCTGCAACTTAAGCTGCCTTGCTCGCAGGTTCGCTTTTTCTGCCTACAACAAGGATGACATCAATCAGTTGTCAAAGTTCTGAGAAAACATGGGAGCTCAAATGCTGTAAAAGAATCCTTCGTACTTGGTCCTTATATTGCTCCATCTGTTTTCGTTCATCCTCTATTTGTACCATCAGTTCCTTTAGTTTCTTGTCTTTCTGACGAATGGCCTTGGTAATCGCTTGTCTTTCCCTGTTAAAAAAAAAACTACTATTTGGAATCCCTCTTTCGTAATAACTAAATCCATTTTAACACTGATGATTTTACCTGCTCTCATGGTCTAGTTGGTCCTCCATTTGTTGTAGCTTGGTCTCTAGTGCAGCTACAGAGGACCGTTGCTTGGATTTGACCTGTCCCTCCATCTCCAGCACCTTGGCTCTCAGCTCTTTGTTCTGCCTTTCCATTTGCTGCCAGCCACTTTCGATCCTCTGAGCATTGGAGCGTTCAACATGCAGCTCGCTGGTCAGCTGGTCCACCTAGTTATAGATGAAAACGATTTGTGGTATCACCTTGAACAAACACCTTCACTACAGTATATGAGTGGACAAATAATGGTACATTAACCCAATCACCTCCTGAACACTTCTTCGCAGTCTCTCACTGAGCGTCTCCGTGTTTGCCTGTTCCTCATCAAGTTCCTCTTCCAACTGTTGAATTTTGGCTTCCAGACGACGCCGTTCATCAGACATGCCAGATCTGTCAGTGGACGGACATTGCATATTGTACTTTATAGTTTTCTGCTATAGTTCTTCAGTTTTCCATTTTGCAAATACTAATTCACAACTTACCTTCCAAATGAGCCACTTGCCATCTCCCCTGCTATCTCATCTCTCTCTCGCTCAGCTTGTTTGCGAGCTCTTTCTGCTGTAGCCAGTTCCTACAAAGGAATTGAAAGTTGTATGGCAAGATATTTAAGCCTATTGCAATCAACCATTTGGTATCATGTATACCTCCTGTAGGTGTAAGATTTCTGCCTCCATGGCTCTGGCCTTTCTCTCAGATTCTTTAGCTTCTGAAAGAACCTCCTTTTGGGATGCTCTTGCATCTTCCAGCTCCCTCTGGGAGTCTTTCATCTGCGTCTGTCATGGGAAAGACAACTATCATAGATGAAGTTTGATAAAGGCTTGGGAAATTCCAAAACAATTTGAAGGTTCTCTGACCTGAATCTTGCGTAGTTGTTTAATGGCCTCATCTCTCGCCCTGCTGATTGCATCAACTTGGTCTTCAAGGTCCTGCAAATCCCCCTCAAGTTTCTTCTTGGCACCTGCCAGTGAAGTTCTCATTTTCTGCTCATCTTCTAGCTCAGTCTCAAGCTCACGTACCTGTGTGCCAAGTGCGTGAATATTAGAAGTGAAGAACTCTTTTTGTGAGTCTAAAACAGGGATGCCCAAACTCTGTCCTGGAGGGCCGATGTTCTTTAGAATTTAGCTCCAACTTGCCTCAACACACGTGCCAGGAAGTTTCTAATATGCCTAGTAAGAGCTTGATTAGCTGGTTTAGGTGACCAAGTTTGGGCACCCCGGGTCTACAAGAAATGTTGGGCAGTTCAAGAAGTCCTACAAAATCACATTGCTTACCTATTGAGCAACAAAAATCAAAACAAAGTAATCGATCATCACCTGCTTAAGCAGTTGTTTCCTCTTCTCTTCACTTTGCTCCTCTCTGGCCTGCAGGTCTCTTTGAAGTTGGACTTTGAGGGCTTGCATATTGACTTCCAGATGGAGTTTAGCATCCTCCGCGGTCTGTAATTCATCCTCGAGTTCCTCCATCTGAATTGTCATCTCCTCCACTTGAGCCTCCAATCCACGTTTTTCCTTCTCCAGCTCATGGACCTTCAGTTGGTTTTAAATAATTTTATTTTAAAGTGCCCCTATTATGCCTTTTCAAATATGATATTTCATGTAGTGTGTCATGTAGCTGTATGTGAACATAAACTATCTGCAAAGTTGTGACACCGACAGTGCACTATAAATGAAGTTTTTGTCTAACAAAAAAAAGAGTCGGCTCATATTCGCCTGAACGAGTCGTCAGCAATTCGAATCTTTTTTCTGTAACGGCCACACGTCACGAGCTACACATTTGCGTAATGTCCGCCCACGTTCAATTTCGCGAACAACTTGCCCGCCCACAAACAGTAGGCCTACCATTTTCACGTGGATTAACGTTACATCATGTCAAGAAGATGCCCTGCGCTGTGGGAGTGAATTTGTTTTATATGCCCTTCCGAAAGATGAAACTACCAAGAATGAGTGGTTCATTAATTTTTTCAACACCTCAGCAGTCCAATTCCAATCTTGTGTTGTATTCGCGTCATTTTACTGATGACTGCTTTTCCAATCTTGGGGAGTAACGTTACAACGCGAGATTCACCAAACGCTTGGTTTTAAAAAATGGATCAGTGCCCAGTTTATTTGGACCGGCTTGCTCCTCTGAACTTCTACCTGTAAGTATGATTAAAGGTTGTATCAGCGATTTCTAGCCTGAAACATAAAGTGTAAAATTCAGCTTATCTTTCATCACGATCCGCTCGCTGCCTGCCCCATAAATTGTCTGTGAAAAAACCGTGTCTCTCTGGTCAGCCTAGGGTCCGAGATATGCCAAAAAAACAATCGGCACTACCAACCTTTCCACAGCAAAAACAAACATTGTTCCAACCAATCAGCGTCAGGGGTTTGGTGTTGTGGACTTTCGCTCCGCCTCCCTCACATCCCTGCACCAGTAGGAAAGTCCACAACACGAACCCCCTGACGCTGATTGGTTGGAACACGGTTTGTTTATCTGTGGCTATTGTTGATAGCGCCGATTGTTTTTTTGGCATATCTCGGACCCTAGGCTGACCAGAGAGACGCGGTTTTTTCACAGACAATTTATGGGGCAGGCAGCGAGCGGATCGTGAATAAAGGTCAGCTGAATTTGACACTTTATGTTTTAGGCTAGAAATCGCTGATACAACCTTTAATAATTGATGATTGTATTTTCTAGCGATCGTTCAAAATACGTCTTTGTGTACGTTATGGTGTTTAACAACCCCGCACATGTCTTGGTAACCGGCTAACTTTCTGTAGCTGTAACTTTGTTTCTGTAGTTCTGTTGTTCAGCTGTGAGTGCAATATAGTCTAAAAATTGTGATTGATGCAGCTTGACTGTCTGTCTGCCTTATTAGTTTAAGTAATGATAATGATAAACGATGGCTTAACGCAGTGTTATGCATTATACAATGTTGAAGTTCACAACGTAGAGGTGTGCCCGGTTCGCTTACAAAAGCAAATTGCAAGCACTTTTAACAGGTAACATATGACACCCACTGAGAAACGTCCTGCTCCAGTCGTGCTTGCAAAACAGTTTCTTGTCGATGTGCCACTTCAACCGTTTCATCGTCAGACTCCGGCTCGAATAGATAGGGTAAAATCGAGGCTATCTTTTCTATGCATTAACAGGTCTCCGCAGCTGTCATTCAGTTATGCCAATGGGCGTTTCGTTTTGCGCTGAAGCGGTAGACCAATCCAAAAGGACTGCACCATCTGACCAATCACAGCGGTGAGGGCTCACTGAAAGGAGGGGTTTAGAGAGACTGATTCTTCGAACTGCTTCACACGAGTCGTTTACGAATCATTTAGAAACGGGGTAAAATTCAATCTAATTTTGGAGAAAACTAAAGTGTTTTTTGAACTTGCATACATGTAAACCTGTTTTAAGAGACTATTACAACAATATTAACTACCTTTAACATGGCATAATAGGGGCACTTTAATTAGTTTTAGTAATCTAATTTCTGACATGAACTATGAATCCAAGATTCATGCTACTGTAAAAAACAACTTACATTTCTTCCCACATCGTCCTTTGAACTGATCAGATCTTCCATCTCAGTGCGCAGCATCTTATTGAGTTTCTCTAACTCTCGTAAGGAGCTCTGGGATTCTTCGAGTGCTCGAGTGAGGGCCAAACATTTGGTCTCCTTCTCTCGTGCCTCTGCCTCTGCGCAGTCACGCTCCTGAGCATACTTGCTGGAGACTGTCTTCTCATCAGCAAGGATCTTAATGAAAAAAAAATGAGTATAAATATTCGTATTGAGAAAATCAGGATGTTACCTTAAGCATAGAAATGCAACCTGGTCAAATTTCCGTTGTCTCTTCTCCAGATTTGAAACCAGCTGTCTCTGGCTGTCCAGGTCCACCACCACATCCTCCAACTCATGTTGAAGAAGATTCTTGGTCTTCTCCAGCTTGTCATAAGCTGTTGTTTTCTCCTCAAACTCTCCAAGTGTGGCCTCCAGATCCCTCTGTAGCCGTCTCTTGCTTTCTTCAAGCATTTGAAAATTGCTGGATAACTCTTCCAACTTCTTCTTTGCATCTGACAGCTATAGTAGAAACAAATAAAATTTGCCTCAATGGCACAACTGATTGTCATAAAGTGAGATGCTTAATTCAGTTCTTTGCAAATGTGAGTGACTAGCCTGTGTGGTAAGGCTGGAGGCCTGTCTCTCTGCATTCCTTCGGGCTTCTGCCTCTTCTTCTATTTGTTCCAGAAGACTGTTTCGTTCATCCTCCATTTGACGTAGCCGAGTGGAAAAATTTAGTTTTTGACGGGTCTCCTCACCAAGTAACTCCTAAGTAGGCAGATAGACAAAACATCATGTGCCTCTTGAAATATCAATTCTGTCACAATTCACAACACCCTTTAGGTTTCCAACTTTTTTGACCCTAATAATAATTCCTAAAATACAAAGCCAACTATAAAGGTAGCCCCTGAACTTTTCCAATGACCCCAGTTTGAAAACCCCTGCTTTAAATTATACAATACCTGTGTATCCTGAAGCTGTGAGTTGAGACTTGCAACATCTTTACTCAGCTTGATGTTCTTGCTCTCTGCCTCGTTAAGGATGCTATTCACATTGTTATACTCCATCTGAGAATTTTTACAAAAGATGTTCATAAATCAGGTGTTTCTATACAGAAAGCCTGCATTGTTTCTATAGTATATCAGAACATATCTGAATGTAAAACTCACAGTCAGTCTAGACACTGCATCTCCAAGCTCTTCCCTCTTCTTTTCGCTCTCACTGAAGTGAGTCTGAAGGTCAGCAAGCTGGGTCTCTGCCTTCTTCTTCTTCTGTTCCACATCCTGCTTGGCATTACCCAGCGAGCGAAGGTGTCCATTCAAGTCTACAACCTCCTTCTCCAAGGCCTGTTTGGCCTTCTCCAGACTGGCCTTGGCCTGCATTTCAGGTTTAGTTTAGGAAATCTAAATTTATTTACTTTGAATCATTTTGCAGACTCTTATATCCAAAGCACTGTGTGTGCCAAGGTTAAGCAGTTTTCTTACCCGTTTGGTTTGCTCTAGTTGTTGACTAAGTTCATTTACAGCCTGCTCATGTTTTTGTTTCATATCATTCACTTGAGCCTCATGGCTTCGGCCTTCGTCTTCTATCAACTTCTTAAGCATGGCAACCTCCTGCTCCCTCTTAGCCCTGTCCAAGCAAAAAGAGACTAAGACTAACATCTACTTTTACATAATAAACAACCATTTGAAAGTTACACATTTAAATAATCACCGTAGATCTTGTTGTGCTGCTGTGGTGTCTAGTGAGTCCTCCAGTTCAGTCCTTAGGGCCGACAGCTCTTCTTCCAGCTCCTTTCTGGCTTTTTCTGACTTTCTACAAGTCTCCCGCTCAGCTTCAAGCTCATCTTGAAGCTCTGAGACAAGCCCGTCCATTTCCTGTATCTTTTTCTGAGCATTGCTTTTCTGAGCTGATTCTTTTTCCATGCTGGTCAATATACAAATGGTCTGGTTACAATTTACAATGAGCAGTGAAGCAGTGTCTTTGAACAGCGAACTATGGCGTAAGTAACAATGTACCATGACTGAAGGTCCTGAATTTCCACTTCACTTCTGGCTTGTTGTGTCTTGAGTTCTGCTATTAGGTTCTGTGCATCTTTTAGTTGTTCCTGCACATCATAATTCTCAGTCTCCAGTTTACGTTTGGCTTTCTCTACATCCTGCCGACTTTTCTCTTCCTTCTTCATTCGAACTGCACAGGCACACAGAAATAAACGATGCTATGGTTTAATTAATTTGGTTAGGTTTAAAATTAATTAAAAGTACAGATAATGTCAAACTTTAGGATGAAAATGAAAAAACCTTCAAGATCTGAAATCATGGATTCATGTTTAGCCTTCAGTTTAGTCAGGTTTTTGGATTTCTCTTCCTCCTCAGCAAGGTTGGAGCAAAAGTCAGCTAACCGCTCCTCCAACTGTTGCTTCTCCTAAACACACAAAAACAGCAGCCATATTACTCACACCTGATATCCATTTTCCACAAAAAGTATGAGGATCCAAATAATACTAGATACAGACCTTCTGCAGCTTGCTGTTTTGATCTTCCACGATGAGAAGATCTTCCTCAAGTTTCTTAAACTTTCCATCTGCAGCCCCACTTTCCATTTGAAGCTTCTGTCTTGCATGTTCTTCTTCTGATAAATGTTTCTCTAAATCCTACACGCAATAGATGAGTACAGTTTTCTTATTTACTTTTTCCATTTTCTTTTCCAAATCTTAGGCTTTGAGAAAAGAGAGAACAAATTACAGCAAAAACAATTGACAGTCGAATTATTGTTCCACTCAACCTTGAGTTGTTGTTGCAGATTAGCCTTCTCTTGTTGAAAGACCTGGCTTCGTTCCTCCTCCTCCTCGAGTCGAGCCTCCATCTCATGGAGCACCTCCTCCAGCTCTTGCTTCTTGGCCTCCAGCCGTATCCTCACCTCCTCAGACTCTGCATACAACTCTGCCTCCTCCTGTAGCTTGGCTTGTAGCTGGTTCCTTTCTTCTACCACCTAATAAAGATGAAATACACATTCCAGTGGGTACTGATAGTAAATCAGTATGAATAAATGTACCATTGTAGTTGAGTTTGGATCACAGTTCCGCTCTTGTACCTGGTTGTGTTTCTGTGTGATCTCCTTAAGTTCAGCTTCAGACTTCTGGGCAATTTCTTTGGCTTTCTGAAGCTCCTCTTCCTTTTGATTCATCTCCTCGTCTTGACGAGTCACCTGAAGCAGGGGTTTGACCTAAACAGAAACATAAGTTGACCACAAAATGACCACAGTGGTTTTTAAATTTACATAGATATGTGTAGTTGTGTTTAGGACATACTTTAGTGAACAGTCTCCACCACTGCCAGTTCTTGAGTGTCAGATAAACAGCACAGTTCCTCTGAATCACTTTCATGGCTGTCAGCTGCTTTTGTTTCTTGCTGAACGCCCTGTAAATTTTAAGATTTTAGATAGAACCATTTACCTGAAGCTTGAAACTGGTACTTTTTGTGACATTTTTTTAAGATTTATTTTTTTGGCATTTTTGCCTTTATTATGATAGCTCAGATCAGATATGACAGGAAGTGAAGTGGGAGAGAGAGATAGGGGGCAGGATCAGGAAAGGTCCTTGAGTCTGGATTCAAACACGGGACGCCCGGAGCGCAACGGTTGGCGCGCTGCCCTCAAGGCTAATAGTGTCGACCTTTTTGTGACATTTTAAGTCACAATGAAACTACAGTCACAGTAAATACAGTGCACAAAGGTTCAAAAGTAGTTGGTATACAGTATATCTGCATTTATTTAAAAGGAACCCCGGGTATTAAGACTTGTGTGGCTTAATGCAAATAATGTCTCTTACTGAAATATGTAGTAGACAACGCATGAAAGATTTACGTTGTTTACATCGTTTTACATATTTTGGACTATGGGGGGCACCATTTTTTCAATGGCGTGAAATGATTGAGTTACTAGCGGTACAAAGAAGTCTAAACCCTGGAGTCGTTGGATATCAAGTGAAATCTACGCTGAGAAACTCCTTCAGTGGCTGCGGCATCATGACAAGCGCATGGCATGTTTACATCCTACCAGGATGGCATCTAGCGTTTCTTGTCTGTGCCATTCCTAAGCTTTTTCAGTAGCTGTGGTCTACTAAAAGTCCCAACGGTATCAGGGCTAAAGTGGAGAGAACAAAGATGCAGGCCTTTAGGAAGTTTTATTCTTCTACAGACATCTTCCCATTCTTTTCTCCTCTTCTTATCGCTAGTAAAGCAGTGAAGACTCTTCTTCATCGCTTCTCTTGTTGCCCTTTAACTGAAAATTACAACTAAAAGTCGCACAATGTGGCATCATATCAGTATTTTATTTTCCGAGTTGTGTTGCAGTAAAAATAGCTATAAGTAGTGCTAGTGGCTCATCATCAAACTAACGGCACCCCCATAGTCCAAAATACGTATAAAATTATGTGGATTTAAATAACGTAAATATTTAATGGGTTTTCTACTACATATTTTAGTAAGACAAATTCATTATGTTATATTAAGACTTACAAGTCTTAATACCTAGGATTCCCTTTAACAAGGACTCACTTTCTGCTTAAAAAGCCTCGAGCCTGGGCCTGGAAGGCGATTATGATATCAGTCAGTTTCAGGTCACGTTCTTCCTCCAGCTGTGCCAACACTCCTGTGCGGAAAAATATCTTACTCAGACCAATCCGGTACAGGTTGGGGTCCAAGTCTAGATGTTTTATCTGACGGTTAAAAAGCAGGGAGGAATTGTCATTAAAGAACAAAAAGTGGCTTGCCAGTACAGTATAAGTATATGTATTTTACTCAACTCACCATAAGGGTACAGGCTTGTTTTCCATCCATGAATCCTTTAGGAATAGCCCCAGCAGCTAGGATCTCATAGCTTGGAAATGATCAAAGATGGCAATTAGTATTCTGGCCAATTAGAAGCATTCAAATCTACAAACCAAACTCTGTATTTGAAATGATCAAGTATGTGTTTCAGAAAAGACTCACCGCTGGCGGAACTCATGAAAGACTATGCGATTAGGGAAGCCCTGGCGACAGATGCGGATCCCTTCCAGTACACCATTACAGCGCAGCTGCTCAAGAACCAGGTGGGCATCTATCTTGCCAGCCTAAGGACAAAAGCAGTGAATTTCACTGTATTTTAAAATACTACTTTTACTTTATATACTGTATATATATTTAAACTGTATGTATTCTCTTGGGTTAAGGAGTATAATTAATGTTTGAATCCTATATAACACACAAATCATATG
This sequence comes from Garra rufa, assembly GCF_049309525.1. Lineage (NCBI taxonomy): Eukaryota > Metazoa > Chordata > Actinopteri > Cypriniformes > Cyprinidae > Garra > Garra rufa. Next base: position 35,297,784 of record NC_133361.1, on the reverse strand, counting down.
AAACCTGCCTTTTGGAAAATGCATCTTGTTTAGATAAAACATTAAATACAGATATAAATCAGTATAGCATGATATTTGCTGTGGCATACCCTTTTTTCATGGTTGGGAATGATGCAGCGTACAAAGTTTGGTTGAGTGTTATGGAGAGTTGTCATGAGCTTGCCAAGAGACTCTTTGTACAGCTGTCCTACGGTGCGGAACATGCCTTTCTTGGACTTGGAAGCAGCTGGAGCTGCGCTATCAGACTTAGCCATTTTAGCCATGGTTTCCAAACCCACCACACGATCCACTATAGGAACACAGGGACTTCTTTCAAAATACGTTTGAGACCAGTTGAACATAAAATAAATATATAAGAAAAATAAAAGTTTCTTTATAGAGCATACATTATTGTCTTTGTGCTCAGACTCAAGTAAACCTTGTTATTATTCCTGACAAAGACTCACCATCTTTCCAGATGTCCTGCACAAATGCACTGGAAGAGTTACTCAGCAAGGCTGTGACATTGTCATTGAGTGGGTCCATGTTTTTAGTCAACCAAGATGTGGCGTTATAATCCACCTAAATCAAATTAAAACATTATTGCTATTATAGTAGCCATATTTGTCTTCTTTTCTTTGTTTTCTTTAATAATGTATAAAAATGACTCATTCAAAAGTTCTCATTCTTAATACTCATTCTTAATACTGTATTGTTCTGTGGTTTTCAGCATTTTTGTGTATTTGAACCCTTTCTGACAATGACTGTATGATTTTGAGATCTGTTGTTTCACACTGAGGACAACTGAGGGACTCAGATGTAACTATTACAGAAGGTTCAAACTTATTTTGTCTTCTGGTAAACATATTAGTATCTTCTGTAGCTTCTGAAAGCCAGTACTAAATGAAAAAAATGTGATACTTAGGCAAAATAAGAAAAATGTACATATGTTCATTCTGTTCAAAAGTTTACACCCCTAGCTCTTGCTGCATCGTTTTTCCTTCTGGAGCATCAGTGAGTGTTTGAACCTTCTGTAATAGTTGCATATGAGTCTCTCAGTTGCCCTCAGTATGAAAAGATGGATATTCAAATCAATGTTGGAAAGGGTTCAAATACACAAAAATGCTGAAAAACCACAGAATTTGTGAGACCTGAAGAATTTTTCTGAAAAACAGCAGGCAGTTTAACTGCTCAGGACAAACAAGGAACTTATGAACAACTATCACTTGAAAAAAAAAAAAAAAAACAGCTGCTGATCATTCAGGTAACAACATAGTATTAAGAATCAAGTGTATGTAAACTTTTGAACAGGATCGTTTTTATAAATTCAACTATATACTAATTTTCTCTTGTGGACTATATGTAAATATCTTTTATGTAAAACATCTTAATAATAAATAAAAATCAGTAATAAATAAAAAATAACATGCATTTTGTATGATCCTTCTTATTTTGGTAAAATAATTAATATTTTGCAGATTCTGCAAGGTTAATGTACATGTTTGACTTCAACTGTAGATAGATATAACTTTAATAGATAGATATAACATATCTTTTATAACATTGTAAGTGCATTAGCTGTCACTTTTAATCAACCAGTTTAATGCATTTTTCTTAAAAATTGTATTTTTCTGAACCCAGACTTTTGAATACCTTGCCAGCGTAGTGCTGCACAGTGAAGAAAGTCTTCTCCTTTAAATTCTTAGGTTTAGAGAATTTGCAGTGGCTTGAGTGAGTGTTTGTGAGTTTTTCGACAAAGGAAACATCCGTTGCCTTTGGAAACCAGCACTCCTCATCTAGCAGAGCTAGGATACCTGGAGGATTGTTCTGTAAGGGCAAACCAAAATAAATCTCATGACTGAGTAACTTTTAAAGATAATCAAAGATCATTACCCTTAATATATATGAATTGTGCTGACCGGTCTCTCAATGAGCTCAATGCAGGGTTGGAGATCCAAACCAAAGTCAATGAAGTTCCACTCGATCCCTTCCTTTTTGTACTCCTCTTGCTCCAGGATGAACATAGTGTGATTAAAAAGCTGCTGCAGTTTCTCATTGGTGTAGTTGATGCACAGCTGCTCAAATGAGTTATCCTGTAAGAAAGGCAAAAAAGCAATGCCTCACAATTAAAGTTCACTTTTGATTTTTATAATCTGTTAATGAAGACTTTTACCCTGTTGGACTCACTTCAAAAATCTCAAACCCAGCAATGTCCAAGATGCCCAGAAAAGAGGCTCCCTGGCGCTTTGTCTTATCTAGAGCCTTGTTGACACGAGCCAAGATCCAGCGAAACAGACGGTCATATATGGCCTTGGCCAAAGCTTCAATTGCAAAGTCAGCCTGATAAATGGACATATTATTATAATATCTGAATTGAATTGCATTACAGTTTCACAGATAATTACACTCTTAAAACGATGGTTCCAAAATGGGGATTGTACTAATGCAATAGGCATTGTTTCCAAATCCATGGTTTTCCTGTGGAATTGGGCTGCTTTAACACTGTTTAAAGTGACCCCAATAACTTTATATTCAGCCCCTAGAAAGCTTTTTTTTTTACTGGGGATCCCCCTCAGAAACGCATTTGGGCTAGTTTTGAGGTAGTTTTGAGAAGAAATTGGGCAGGTTTTGTTGTGAAAACCTGGCAACCCTGGAAATAGGATAACCATTTTGGGTTCCCATTTTTGTTGTTGTTGTTGCTTAGTTTAAAGAACTTTTTAATAATCTGTAGAACCTTTTGTGCAGTAGATTCCAATGAAGAACCTTTATTTTGACCAGTGTTGAGAATTGTATTTGGTCAATATAATTACTAGTAACTGAAAAACAATGATAAACCAGTTTACTCCAAGCAGTACAAACAAAAACTCTGCTGAAATCTTAAAAATAATGCATTATAGCTGTATGACATAGTGTAGAAATGCACCTGTTCTTTGGTTTGTGCCTTCTGTACCATGTCTAAGGCCAAAAAAAATTGTATTTTACTCCCTGGAGAGCGATTTTTACTGGGATCCTCTCTAAAAAATGCATTTGGGCTAGTTTTGAAGTAGTTTTGAGAAGAAATTGGGCAGGTTTTGTTGTGAAAACCTGGCAACCCTGGAAATAGGATAACCATTTTGGGTTCCCATTTTTGTTGTTGTTGTTGCTTAGTTTAAAGAACTTTTTAATAATCTGTAGAACCTTTTGTGCAGTAGATTCCAATGAAGAACCTTTATTTTGACCAGTGTTGAGAATTGTATTTGGTCAATATAATTACTAGTAACTGAAAAACAATGATAAACCAGTTTACTCCGAGCAGGACAAACAAAAACTCTGCTGAAATCTTCAAAATAATGCATTATAGCTGTATGACATAGTGTAGAAATGCACCTGTTCTTTGGTTTGTGCCTTCTGTACCATGTCTAAGGCCAAAAAAAATTGTATTTTACTCCCTGGAGAGCGATTTTTACTGGGATCCTCTCTAAAAAATGCATTTGGGCTAGTTTTGAGGAAGTTTTGAGAAGCAATTGGGCAGGGTTTGTTGTGAAAACCTGGCAACCCTGACAATAGGATAACCATTTTGTTTCTTTTTTGCTTAAAGAACTTTTTAATAATCTGTAGAACCTTTTGTGCAATAGATTCCAATGAAGACCCATTATTTTTAAGAGTGTTAAGAATTGTATTTGGTAAATGTAATTACTAGTAACTGAAAAACAATGATAAACCAGTTTACTCCAAGCAGTACAAACAAAAACTCTGCTGAAATCTTAAAAATAATGCATTATAGCTGTATGACATAGTGTGGTAATGCACCTGTTCTTTGGTCTGTGCCTTCTGTACCAGCTCTCGTCCAACTTTGATGCGAGGAGTGAGAATAGCTTTGGTGAAATCAGTCACATTAATCCCCTGCAGATGGCACACTTTCTGTGCAGCTGGTGGATGCATTTACCACAACATATGAGCATTTTGGTTTAGCCGGGATAGTTCAGGATGAGAGCAACATCACAGATTAATCTCTGGACTTGATTATTTACCTGTGTTGTCTGGCATGCTGGCCTGCTCCTGGTTTTTCTCTGCTTTGAACTCGATGTTACCCAGTTGCAGCACAGTAGAACATACTTTAAACATGCCTAAACGAAACACACTAGATTTTAAACACAAAGATAGGATGTTAAGTTATAAAATGAGTCATTGTTTTGTTAAATACCTATTCTTTCCTCCTCATTGAAGCCCAGGACCTCCATGGCTTCCAGAGTTTCTTCAAACATCTCATCATCTTGCTGGTTTTGTAGCTGGATGTGCCCAGCCACCAGGAAACGGTAGTTACTGAAGTCCTCTAGCAAGAGCTCATCTGTGAAAGAGAGTGACTGTTAGTGGTATGTCTAAAATGATATCTGAAAATAATATGTTTAAACACAGAAGATTCAATACAAAGCTCTTGTAAGAGAAATTCTTGGTTCTCACCTCTCATTTTGTCTTTGGCTCCAGCCACCATGTAGTAGAAGATGTGGAAGGATCTCTCAATTTTGGCCTGTCGGATACACCGAGACTTCTCCAGGAGGTCTGGATTCATTTATACATTAAGGTGAATGTGCTTGACTTTTATGGTGCGCAGTTAGTCCAAGTATTTTTTTAAAGAAATCATTATTCTAATTGATTATAATATCAAACTAATATCAGATTCAATGGAAAGACTTAGTAGGATACAGGTTTCAATGTTTGCTCCAACGATGTAGCCGGTGTTGTCAAAGTTGATTTTAATAAATTTACCCTGAGGAGGACAAACAGAGAAATTTTTAATGCTAATGTTGATTTATAATGATAATGAGCAAGTGTTTAATACCAAAACAATGAATTGCAAACTCACAAATCTTGAGGAGTTATCATTTTTGATGGTCTTTGCATTGCCAAATGCCTCCAGAATAGGATTGGCCTGTAGGAGCTGCTTCTCTAGCTCACCCTAAACAAACGGACCAAGGAAATGTCATTTATTTTGATTCAAAGCAGAAAAACCAACTAAAAGCTTATCTAATTTACATTACATATTATATTTAAGTACATATTAAAGTAAAAGGCAATTCAGCTATTTGACCTTGTTTTTTTTATAATTGACATGTAGACATTGACATCCAAAAATAAATTAAAAGAAGCTCAGGTACTCACATATGCTAACTGGGGTCCTTTTTGTTGCTAAATTGGGGTTAATGATGAAATGATTAAAAATCAATCTATTACAACAAGTTGAAATGGAAAAGTGCAGAGTATGATTCCAGCTTAAAAGCTCTAGAAGTTATTTTAGAAATTGTCCTGACAGCAATTCTGTTGCAAAAAAATAAAAAATAAAAAAATACTGGGGCAAAAACAAACTAGCCCTCGGTAAAATATGGACACACGCAGTGAATGGGTTGTTTTGAATCAGGCTTCTGGTTAGTTTTATTTAACTCAACTATTGTTTAGAAATTACTGTATTTTTTGCTTAAAATTAATCCAAAATAGGTTGAAAATTAACATTCATTCACATGTCAAATAAATAAACATTTAATAATACGTTAATAATAATAAATAAGAATTAAATAATAAACTTTTTTAAATTGTTTATTAATAGATTTTCACCTCTAATAAACTACCCAACCACTGGGTCAAAACAACCAAGTCGCTGGGTTTGTATATATTTCACCCAGCATTTTTTTTAGAGTTGTGTATTTGATTTGTGTATTTCAGATCTTTGTTTTCTGTGAATTGCAAAAAAGAATCCAACAGTGGTGTTTGGTTTTATGGACAGCCATCCAGAATCACAAAGTACATGCAGAAGCTGTATGGATAAGTATTAATGGACTGCACCATGTGAAATTTAAACATATATCTTGTTTAGTGCTAAAGCGTTTATATCCTATCATAAAGATGTGACTATTATTCTAATCAAACCCTGCATTGTTAATCAAAATCTTAACAGTAATGAACACATGCAAAAAAAATTATTATAACATACTTTATGACAGTTGGTTTAATGATACAAAGTTTGAACTCACAGAGCCAGCATCTTTCTTCCCTTTGTGTGATGATGCCACGACTGCAAGGTACTGGATGACTTTTTTGGTATTTTCTGTTTTTCCAGCACCCGACTCACCGCTATTAAACACACATTAAAGAATGCCACCATATGTCATAATCATTTGCATAATAATTTACATGTCAGCTTAGCAAATATAATGATATCGTTTATATAAATGTGTATTATTTTATGGCCCAGTCAAACTCAAGCTCCGGCAATTCTTGCAAATGTATCTGCTGATTTCATCTTTACCTACTGAATGGTGCCTCACAGACACATCTTTCCTTACTTCTTTCCTAACTGCTTTACCATTAAAGTCTAGTTTTATTAGGATTTTATGTTTATGTTTATGGAGCAAATAGCACTCAAAAAGCATTATAAGAACTCACGTGCAGAGAACAGACTGGTCCTCACGCTCTGTGGAGAAAGAAATAGAAACATTTGAACTTAGTACAAGGACAGGAGAAGAAATGCATGAATTGTCACAGTTAAGAACCTGAACGAGATTAACAAGGGGCCCGACTGTCTAAACACAAACTCCACCATTGTTCATTGGACGATCCCTACCTCCAAAATCTTACATATTCTAAACTGAGTACAGGGTGAGATTAACAGTTCATCCTTCCAAAAATAGCTGTAATTTCAGTGAGAAAGGGAAAGACCCCATTTATGGCAATTTTGATGACTTTATTCCACACAGTCCCTGACACACACTTTCTAATACACAGCTGGCAGTGCTGGACTGAATAGCTATGAGACATGAATAATCTTAATCTTAATCATTTTTACAATTTCCTTATTATTTTATATTTGCTTTGTAAATATTAAATAATAAGGAAACTTAAAAGTGTTACACCGTGTCTACACCAGATGCAAACATCAAAAAAGAGGAAGCCTCTGGGTGAAATTTCTGGCTCATTAGCTGCTATAGGTAAATTATGAGAAGAATGACAACGTGCAGTAAACGGTAAAACTGTTTGCTCTATAAACCAGTGTGTTCATAATTAAGATAATACATTAAAATAATAATGCAAGACACACCAGTTTGCGATATCACACAGCAAATTTGTAGCTGGACACGGTGCCTCATTTTGTTTATGACGTACTGACACAAACTTTAAATGATTTTCAACTTTAACTTGTCGCATTCATTGTAGACACAGTGTAACTTTTGGGAAGGAAGACATGATTTTTGTATCTCTCTAGTTTGCCAGCTGTTTTTATCGGGTGCATTCAGTGAGTTCAGACTAGTGGTCACCTTGCAGCATGTTCCTATAGGCATTATCAGTGACGGCATAGATGTGGGGAGGAACCTCATGACGCTTCTTCCCCTTGTACATCTCAATGATCTTCTCAGAGTAGATGGGTAGCAACTTATAGGGGTTCACCACCACACAGAAGAGGCCTGAGTAAGTCTGGATTTAAAATAAATAGCAAATATTTATTCCAAATATATGCCAGAAAGCTGCATTATACAGTTGAGGTCAAAAGTTTACATCCCCCTTTCAGAATTAGCAAAACATTCATTATTTTACGAAAATAATAGGGGTCATACAAAATGCATGTTGTTTATTTAGTAGTCACCTGATTAAGATATTTCACATAAAAATGTTTACATGTAGTCCACAAGAACAAATAATAGGTAAATTTATAAAAATGACCTCGTTCAAAAGTTTACATACACTTGATTCTTAATGCTAAGTTGTTACCTGAATGATCCACAGCTGTTTTTTTTTGTTGTTTTTTTGTTTAGTGATAGTTGTTTACGAGTTCCTTGTTTGTCCTGAACAGTTAAACTGTTGCCTGCTGTTCTTCAGAAAATTCCTTTAGGTCCCACAAATTCTTTGTTTTTTCAGCATTTTTGTGTATTTGAACCCTTTTCAACAATGACTGTATGATTTTTAGATCCATCTTTTCACACTGAGGACAACTGAGGGACACATATCCTATTACAAAATGTTCAAACACTCACTGATGCTCAAGACGGAAAACACATGCATTAAGAGCCGGGGTGGGGAAAACTTTTTGAATTTGAAGATCAGGATAAATTTACATGTAAGTAACTTCTGTAGATTCTGAAGGCCAGTATTATATGGAAAAAATATAATATTTAGGCAAAATAGGAAAAATTTACACATCTCCATTTTCTTTAAAAGTTTTCACCCCCCGGCTCCTAATGCATGGTTTTTCCTTCTGAAGCGTCAGTGAGCGTTTGAACCTAATGTAATAGTTACATATGTGACCCTGGAGCACAAAACCAGTCTTAAGTCGCTGGGGTATATTTGTAGCAATAGCCAAAAATACATTGTATGGGTCAAAATGATTGATTTTTCTTTTATGCCAAAAATCATTAGGAAATTAAGTAAAGATCATGTTCCATGAAGATTTTTTGTAAAATTCCTACTGTAAATATATCAAAATGTAATTTTTAATTAGTACTATGCATTGTTAAGAACTTAATTTGGAGAACTTTAAAGATGATTTTCTCAGTATTTTGATTTTTTTGGATCTCAAAATCATACAGTCATTGTTGGAAAAGGTTCAAATACACAAAAAAGCTGGACAACCAAAGAATTTGTGGGACCTGAAGGATTTTTTTGAAGAACAGCAGGCAGTTTAACTGTTCAGGACAAACAAGGGACTACTAAAAAACATAGCTGTGGATCATTCGGGTAACAACAAAGTATTAAGAAACAAGGGGATGTAAACTTTTGAATGGGATCATTTTTTTTTAAATTCAATTATGTTCTCCTAAGGGCTATATGTAAACATATTTTATGTGAAATATCTTATTCAGGTCAGTACTAAACGTTTGGGGTCAGTAAGATTTTTTTTCTTTTTTTTATCACTTAGATATGATCATAATTAAAAACTTGCAGTTTAACCAATGTGTAAGGTGAAGATTGAATAAACTTACGTAAATGAGTCCTGAGAAATACCTCTCCTTGAGGTTGTGCAGCACTGAGGCCTCATTGAGACAGGTCAGTGCAGCCATGTCTTCAACCTTGTTGAACTTGGGTGGGTTCATCTTCTGGATTTCATCTTTGCTGACGGTTACCTTCTGTCCATTGTCGAGCTCAACCACCACCTCATTCCCTGTCTCTTCCTTGATGCTGGCTGACTGAAAACCTTCCCTTTCTGAAGGTATCCACACCATCTTTTTGGCCGACCAGTCGGCCTGGGCCACCCCGCTGTTTTTGAAGTCATTGTCAAGGTAAAGGAACTTGCCGCTGTCTTCGTTTTCTGGTTGCTTGGTCATCTTGAAGTATTTCTGTGAGTTATTCTATAATGTAATAAGAAATGTGTTTTATCATCTGTCCCTACTGACGGATGTGCAAACATGTAGCCTTATTTTAATATTCGAATTAGGCAAACAACAGCCATATCTTTGCCACTCACAGGCCATTTATTCTTTACAGCTATAAACCTGTTGAACGATGATAATAAAGTCCCTATGATCATTCCTTATATGGAGTGTGTCCAGCAGAAGCTGTTTCACACACCACTGACACTTTAGTGCCAATTTATATTGGTCGTTTTGCATTTAAGTACCGGAATTGCATGAAAAAAATTCTAGGGCATTTTATAGTCAGTATGTCCTTGACGTGTGTAATCTTCTTAGAAAATATTTTTACTGTTAAATATAATACAATTACAGATGTTCTTATAATCTCTTAAATAACCCTACAGTGCATAAACAGGTAGTTCTTTACTAAACATTACAAGAGTTTCAACCTGACGCCTTGAAATATGGCAAATGTGAAATAAGTTAAGACATTTAATTACATTACAATTCAATTCAGTTACAATTAACAACAACAGCCTAAAATAAAAATCTATAACTCAGTGCTACAAAATATATAGTATTTATAATGCTTTAAATATTTAATTACACTTATAATGTATATAAAATATATAAAGCAAAGCATAAAGCTAATACTTACATGCAATGACAACCTCTTTTTAGTTTTGCAGTGTCTGCGTATGCTTAGAGCAGCATCTAAAAAATGAGTTGGATGATCTTTGTTAATTTTTGAGCCTTAATTTATGGACAGACTTAGTTTTGATGGGTGGAGCAAGTCATTTGGACCATCCTACAGCCAACTTCATCAGATTATAGCCTAAAGCCTATGCAAATGATGAGGTTTTTCTTCTGAAAGACAGTTTTGTATGGTCATTAAGGTCATTAAACACTAAATAACTATCTGTAGCCTGTTTGTCAAAGTGCCTTCACTGAAGTCATTATTTAATATTTCCGTTTAACCTGTCCAATACACCTGATACCTGTGGAGCTTTTAACAATACAATAAGTTTGTACAATAAGTCATTTTGTACAATAAGTCATTTAGTAAACTTGTGTAAGAAGTCATTAAGCTCAATTTGATGCTTATTATACAAGCACATCATGATTTCATTTAATTGTTTCCTCAAACAATTTGATCTATAGTTGTCTAGAATGGCAAGCTGTTTTAACATTTAATGCTCAAGACTTAGTAGCATATATTTCCATTGTACTAGTACACACACACACACACACACACACATATATACATACATATATATATATATAGAGAGAGAGAGAGAGAGAGAGAGAGAAGAGTAAGTACTTGTACCTAATGAGTTCAGAATATCTTTGGCCTAAGAGGTTACTAGAAACTATAAACGTACTTTTTTTAATTAGTAAAGTATAAAGTATCTAGTATGCCTTGTTTGACTCCTTATAACCCACTTATACATAAGCAGTGCACAGTTCTAAGAATGTATTTTAACATTCAGAGTAATTAGATTCAGTATCATACAAATATTTAATTTTATTTCACACAAGGAATCAGACCTTTCCATCACGTGAAGCAACCATATTGTCATCTTGTCCCGGTTTGTTGCATTACATAAAGTAAGATGATTTAGCCTTCAGTGCAGTAACAATTTTATCCACCTTATTTTTCCCGTAAGAGTGGGCACGGCCATTTGTAAATTTAATGTGTCTGGCTTCCAGAGTCATTCACTTCCAGCTATTTTTAGCTGTACAAAACAGCTTGTTTTGCTGCTTGATATTGCAAACTCGTGTGTCTTACTAATTTTTTATGTTTACTATATACTATATTCTATTGTATTATCTTATTTATGAACCCCCTGGTAGGTAGTGCTAAGTTTTACCGTTTACAGTGGCTAATAAACCAGAAATCTTGCACATTCACAGAAAATGGCTTACTTCCACATTGAAAAATAAGATGGATAGATAAAATATAATGCACTCAAACCTTTAATTCTCTTAAAGTCCCCCTGAAATCAAAATTAAAGTTTTTTGGCTTTTAGTATGAATATATTATCCTTAAGATTATCTATAAGCTAGTGTGCTTCAAAACAACGGCAAAATTCGCATTTACAAGATATGGGCATTCAAAACTTACAGTCTCGTCACTTCCGCCAATATGAATCAACGATTTTGATGATATCACCGTGTACTTCAGTTTCTCATCAAACGTTCTGTCCAATCAAATGCTCTCTAGAGTCCGTATTGTCCCGCCCCCTACACAGAGATGCAATACACGGAGCAGATCATACGCGCTCATATGTGCAATCGGCATGTATTAAAAATACACAGCCTCAGCATGATTATGAGTTTCATAATGAATCTGTGGGGTAATTGGGGTAGTAATTGTGGGCTAGTCTGTGGCTGTCATAAGATACAAATGGCTTTACCGAGCTTAACGGCTCTGGCCCGAAGAGATATAAATGAAACGCTATTGGCTATTCAAAATAAGTGGGCGGGGCTGGGCGAAATGTTTTTGTTTCACTTAAAAGCACGTCACCACATAGAATAACGCTGCGTGTTTCAAGGCACTTCAGTGGACCTTTAACTGCTCTCGTATATGATGTAAAAACCCCTCACAGTTCAGTTACAACTGTTAGTGAGATTGACCCAGCCAATAACCCCACATCACCCAGCATTTTAAGAATTTAATAAGTAGTAGTAGCTAAAAATAAGCAGGAAAATAGCTACTAGTACGTTTTAAGGAAAAAAGCAATGTTAAAACGGCTTGCCATACTGTTATATGTCTCCAGTTACGTCAGTTGATAAATTGATGAAGTAACAGCGCCCCCTATACTTCAGTTGATGCATACAGGTCCCCAACATCACAACACACAGAGCAGTGGTTATGAAACGGAGGCAGTGTAAACCCAGCACACTATAACAGATCCTTCCTGCGGCGAATGGGTATTGACAGTTTCTGCAGTTTGGACGGTTCTGATCCATTTTGGGTAAGTAAATAAACACTTATACCGTCGTCTATATTTGTTTCCCGACTATATTTCGTTTTCAACAAATTGCCAATTTTCGCCGGGTTGTGTTCCGCAGCATGGAGACACTTGGCTGTGTCTCAAAACACAGCCAGCAGCCTACCTTGACAGCATCATAGGGCGTCACAACCGCGTTTGGACTATGGTTTTGAGAGTTAGAGCATTTTCAAGCATTAATTCAATTCGGGTTGAAATGCCCCTGTAACGCCAAATATTGCTGCCTAGGTAGAGAGCTTAGTAGGTTTTGAGACGCAGCCACTGTTGCTAGGCTAACCGGTTAGCCATAAAGCAAACTACCATATATGCATATAGCTCTCTGTGGACTTTGATTCTGTAATGTTGATATTTCTCTATTACACCCCTAATCGCCCGCATATAAGAGTAATTTATAACACAACCACCTGCTCAATGTGTGTCTTTAATACAGAGTGAACCTGAAGAGTTGACTTGTCACTGCTCTGATTTGGTTTAGGTTAGCTAATTCCCCTAATGCTAGGTAGTTTCTTTTTAACTATTTAACTTATCTAATTATTTGTCTGATTCACAAAGAATTAAGATTTGTTTGTTTGTGTTCCGGTTGTGCAAGCTCTGACAGGTCAAGGGATTATCAGTATAAGTTGTCGCCTGACAGGTTAAGACAGTCAATTTGTCCTTCAGGATCAGAGGGCCAAAACTCTGAATTATGAGTCACTCTGACAGTTGACTGCATGCCAAGAAAGTTTGTTACTTTCCTTGAAATGCTCTCAGCTTTTATGTTTTCATTGTTAGTCCTTTGTAAGTCCAAGGATAATGCGATGAAAGATGAGCAGTTTTGTAACGTTCTACAAAGTGTTATGAGTCAAAGGGAGAATTTAAGAACATGTCTCAGCCATGTATACCCAATAATAATAATAGAAGGTAATTTAAGTAAATGTTTTTCATTTTTTTATTAGTTTGTTGTTGTTGTTTTTTCAAAAGAAAGAAAATAAATAATTATAAAATAATTTACTATAATTAAAAAAATAATTACTTAGTTCAGCAAATATGTTCGTTTAAATAATATGCAATTTATAATCTTTTGTTAAAGTCATTTTCATAAGAAATGTAAGGATTTAGTTTTTTATGCTTATCTTTTCTTATTCTTATTTTATCCTTAAACTGGGAATCTGAAGGGTAAACGTTTTCCGCTTTATTTAAAATATTATGAAGTATAGCTTTTTTAAAAGAAAAAAAAGGCTGTTCAAGCGAATCCAGTTCAATAGCTCAAATGTCAAGAAAATCACATTTAATGTCCTACTCTTGAGAAATTACCATAGCAGCCTTTTATTTATTGATCTGTTTTTCCTTTTATTTATTGATCTATTATTCCTCCTCAGAGACAGGGTTATGGGAAGAGATGCTCCCTACAGAGTACAAGATTACATTTCTTTTGTAGGAAAAGGTTCACTTAATTTTTTAGGCATGTTTTGCATGTCACTACTTAAAGGAGACTTGTTTTTGTCAAGAAGCGGAGGACTCTCTGCTCTGCTCTGTTGCGCAGAAAAGATCCTTGACTTTGGTTCTCTAAAAGATCCACTCAAAAGTGTTTGTTCCTTGCAAACATCATTAGGCCTTTGTGTGCTTTACTGTGTGACCTAGAGCTCTGCGTCTACTCCAGTTGTTACTTTGTTTCTAAGTTTCATCCAAAGAATCTCCAGAGATGTGGAATAAAGTTAAACACTCTTTTGTCCTCTCATGTTTTCAGGATTGGAACCGGACATGGCAAACGCACAATCCAGACCTGACACCATGTTACCAGAACACAGTGTTGGTTTGGATACCCTGCCTCTACCTCTGGCTGTTTGCGCCGTTTTACATCCTATACCTCAAAAGAAATGACCGTGGATACATATGCATGACCCATCTCAACAGAGCCAAAACAGTGAGTGTTAACAAGCAGTAAAGTACTCGTTTTTTTAAGAGCATTATGCTTTGCGAGTGTATTTCCTGATAACTTCAAGGTCACGTGACTCCCCTCTAACAGGTTATTGGGTTTACCCTATGGCTTATCTGCTGGGCAGATGTTTTCTACTCTTTCTGGGAAAGAAGCCATGGTGCTACAGTAGCCCCAGTCTACCTAGTGAGCCCCACATTGCTTGGCGTTACAATGGTAAGACTCGTTCTTTCACAAAAGGAAGTACTGAATTCTCTCTGCATTGATTTCATATTCAAATGAATGTGTTCCGCTTTCCTTGCCCCATGGAAAAGGAAAACAAGTCAGGCAAATTCTGCCTGATAACATATTACTGTTTATAGTTTCAAAAGTTGCCTAGTCATGATCTTTTCTTAGCCTGATGTTTACAAAATTGAAGTGTTTTGTAATTGAATGTGTTTTAGTTGCTGGCTACGTTCTTCATCCAGTATGAGCGGATGAAGGGGGTCCAGTCCTCAGGGGTGATGCTCAATTTTTGGCTGATCGCCCTAGTGTGTGCTACAGTCACCTTTCGCTCCAAGATCCTGAAAGCATTGGATGAGGTAAATATGACTTTTGCTTTATAATATCTGAACTTACTTATTGTTATTCACTCTTTCCTCATAGTGAACTGTGTATGAGTGAATGAATGAATCAGCAGGTTTACATGCAGTGTGTTAAATGTTTGTCTCGTGTGATCTTTCATGTGCCATGTGGTTTTTGCACCGCCGCAGAGGTCATATTTCCTGTCTCTCCCCACACTGACAGCTACGCTTGGTTTCAGTAAAAATAAGGTTTCTCAGTATCATGGTGACTGTTATATAGCAACCAATAAATAATAATTGATAAACAGGATATTGAACAAATTGAATAAACAGATCTTATTTAATCAATTTCAAAAGGACAGTAGGTTCTAAAGTACAGATAAAAGAATACAAATCAGGTTTGTCTGAAATGTAAGCAAACCCTTAAAGTGTTGTTTGCTCTTTCCTTTCAGCCTGACCGTGTGAATGTGTTCAGATATACCACCTTCTACATATATTACACCATGCTGCTCATCGCCCTGATCCTGGCCTGCATGTCCGACCAGCCTCCACTCTTTTCACAGGCTGTCAAAGACACGGTTAGTGAGCTTTACTTGAAAAAGATAAAGTTATTCTTTATTATCAACCTTATTCTTTAACATGAAAGTAAGCCTATGGGCAATAATAGAAGAATAACAACATGCAGTAAAAGGTAAAACTGTTTGCACTACAAATCAGTGTGCTCATAATTAAGATAATACATTAAAATAATATGGTAAGAGACACCAAACTAAACAAGCTGTTTTGTACAGCTAAAAATAGCAGATGAGACTGGAAGCCAGACCCATGCAATTTACAAATGGCTGCTTTCACTCTTACGGGCCAAATAAGCTTGATATGGATGTTGAATTGATGACTAATGCTGTGAATGTTTTTTCTTTTGCACAGAATCCATGTCCAGAGTCAGGAGCCTCATTCCTGTCCAAAATCACTTTCTGGTGGATCACAGGGTGAGCAAAATGAATTATTGCATTTCTAACACTTTTTTTAAAAATAGTTTTGACGTATCTAGAAGTTTTGGTTTATGTAATTCCTCAATCCCATTCAGGAAAAAGTATTTTTTTTTTTAAAGGAGCCTTCATTATGCTTATGCACAAGCTTGTATTCAGACTGGATGTGGTTTCTTGTTAACGCTTGTCCCTTTTTTTCCCTCATAGATTGATGGTGACAGGTTATAAAAGGCCTCTGGAAGAGAAAGATCTGTGGTCGCTTAACACGGAGGATAAGTCTCAAAAAGTGGTGCCACAGCTGGTGCGCCGCTGGGATCAAGAATGCAACAAGGTCAAAAGGTCAGAAGCGAGAAGTCACTTTTTTTCCTCAGAGATAGTTCACCCAAAAATGGAAATTGTCATTAATTGCTCACCCTCATGTCCTTCCCAACCTGTAAGACCTTCGTTCATCTTCGGAAAACACAAATTCAAATATTTTTGATGACATCTGAGAGCTTTCCTCTGAGACCCTCCATAGACAGCAATGCAACTACAACAAGAACATTAAAACAGTCCATGTGACCGTTGTGCATGCATCATGGAACTGTCTAGAATGCACGACACGAAAGAGAAGAAATTGTTGAATAAAGTCGTTTTTTTTGGCACGCAAAGTATTGTCATAGCATCGTAAAATTATGGCTGAACCACTGATGTCACATGGGCTACTTTGACAATGTCCTTACTACCTTTCTGGACACTGAACATGCAAGTTGCATCGCTGTCTATGAAGGATCAGAAAGCTCTTGTATTTCATCAAAAATATCTTAATTTGAGTTCTGATAATGAATAAAGGTCTTACAGCTTTGGAACGACATGAGGGTGAGTAATTAATGACAAATTTTTGGGTGTACTATCCCTTTAAGCAGACAATTTTATGAATTTGCTACAATAATGACTAATCCTCTGTCTGGGTTATGTTTTTTGTGTTAGGCCTGTAGATAAGACACTCTACTCCCCAAAAAAAGCAGCAAGGAGTGAAAAGAAGGATGGACAACCAATAGAAGAGTCTGAGATTTTGCTTGCGAAAACCCTTCAGAAATCCGGCGAGCCATCTCTTTTCTTCGCCCTCTGCCGAACCTTTGGACCATACTTTCTCATCAGCTCTCTGTATAAGATTATTCATGACGTCCTGATGTTTGTTGGGCCAGAGATTCTCAGGTATGAATATACAGCATCAGAATCAGCTGCGATTATTCCCATCTGTGCTGAGTTCAGAAGCAGTAGTACTCTGCAGGGGAAAGTGCAAGTGTTCCCCCTGCGTTTTCACAGTCATGTGGTTAGAAATGACTTAAACTCTATGGGAAGGCCACTCTGTCAAAACAACAGCTGTGGCTCTTAAAAGAGCTCCAGCGAAGAGTTAGTTTCAGCATGCTGATAAGTTGTGCCATCAAATTGTGCACTGGACCATATTCAAATCCTCTCTAATCCGTTGAAAATAACACCTGAAGTCTCAGCGGTAAACCTTTAACCAGTTTGCCCACTTTTCTCATACTCGAAACTAGAAGAACTGCATACTGCTGTGAGATTGACATTAATTTATACTCATGTGAGTTTGGTGTTTTGTATCTTAGGCTACTGATCCAGTTTGTCAATGATTCAAGTGCCCCCAGCTGGCATGGCTACTTCTACACTGCCTTGTTGTTCTTTTGCACCTGTGTGCAAACGCTCATTCTGCAGAAATATTTCCATGTTTGCTTTGTGACCGGCATGAGGTTACGTACAGCCATCGTTGGTGCCGTGTACAGGAAAGTAAGTGGACTCTCGACTTATAAAATATCTGAAACATGGTATAATAGAGTGTTTATGCACATTTGAAGATTATTTGTTACTTTTTCATATTTTGTAGCTCGTAGATTAAAAAATATCTAAGAGCAAAAAATTCATTTGTCCAA
The DNA here is from genome assembly GCF_049309525.1 of Garra rufa. Lineage (NCBI taxonomy): Eukaryota > Metazoa > Chordata > Actinopteri > Cypriniformes > Cyprinidae > Garra > Garra rufa. The sequence continues at coordinate 35,280,079 of NC_133361.1, read as the reverse complement.
TGTGAATATTCCATACTTCAATAGGATAATTCACCCAAAAATGTAAATTCTGTTGTTTAATACTCACACTTATGTTGTTCCAAACCCGTAAGACCTTCATTTATCTTCAAACACAAATTAGCATTAATTCTTTAAATGGTAGTGTAGGGATTTATACTGTTTTCCTTCATTTTTTTCAAGGCCTTGGTCATTACCAATGCTGCCCGGCGAACATCCACTGTTGGAGAGATTGTGAATCTGATGTCTGTGGATGCTCAGCGGTTTATGGACCTCATCACCTACATCAACATGATTTGGTCAGCTCCTTTGCAGGTTATCCTGGCCCTTTACTTCCTGTGGCTGGTATGTGCCTACACACAAGTGTCTTGGCTTTTATGCTCATTTCGTGACACATCACTAATACCTGTTTTTATTTATTTTTATTTTTTGCTCTTTTGTTATCAGAATCTTGGTCCTTCTGTACTTGCTGGAGTTGCTGTGATGGTGCTGATGGTTCCTGTAAATGCAGTCATTGCCATGAAAACTAAAACCTACCAGGTTTTGAACCTCTTTTCCTGCTCAGCAGGTTTATTTCCCTTAATTTTGTTAATGAGATCGTCTTTGTTAATCTGACACGCACACCCACAGGTTGCCCAAATGAAAAGCAAGGACAATAGGATCAAGCTTATGAATGAGGTGCTGAATGGCATCAAAGTGCTTAAACTCTACGCATGGGAACTGGCCTTCAAAGACAAAGTGTCTGCCATCCGAGAGAGTGAATTGCGTGTACTTAAGAAGACAGCTTACCTTGGTGCTGTGTCCACCTTTACTTGGGTCTGCGCACCATTTTTGGTAGGTGACACCTTTAAGTTCAAGTCCTGGCTGGGCTTTTTCTTGATTATGCTATCTTATGGTTGTGCATTGAAATTTTTTCTTGTCATCCTGTCTTTTTCACAAAGGTTGCCCTCTCCACATTTGCAGTTTATGTATTAGTGGATGAACATAATATTCTGGATGCACAGAAGGCATTTGTTTCTCTGGCCTTGTTCAACATCCTGCGCTTCCCTCTTAATATGTTGCCCATGGTCATCAGCAGCATGGTGCAGGTATTTTCTCTCTCTCTCTCTCTCTCTCTCTCTCTCTCTCTCTCTCTCTCTCTCTCTCTCTCTCTCTCTCTCTCTCTCTCTCTCTCTCTCTCTCTCTCTCTCTCTCTCTCTCTCTCTCTCTCTCTCTCTCTCTCTCTCTCTCTCTCTTTTTAAAAAAAGTTGAATTTAAACCTTGTAATACTTTAGAATTTGGTTTAAGTTGTCACATCTCAAATGTGACCCTGGACCACAAAACCAGTCTTAAGTAGCACGGGTATATTTGTAGCAATAGACAAAAATATATTGTATGGGTCAAAATTATAAATTTTTCTTTTATGCCAAAATCATTAGGATATTAATTAAAGATCATGTTCCATGAATATATTTTGTAAATTTACTACCATAAAATTATCAAAACTTAATTTTTGATTAGTAATATGCATTGCTAAGATTTAAGATTTATTTTTGGCATTATTGCCTTTATTGGGATAGGATAGATCAGATATGACAGGAAGCGAAGTGGGAGATATATGGGGCGGAAAGGTCCTTGAGTCGGGATTCGAAGACGGGATGCCCGGAGCGCAATGACGCTGTATGTCGGCGTGCTGCCGAAGGCTATTGGTGCCGACGTTTTAATTTATTTTTTTGCACCCTCAAGATTCCTGTTTTTTTGAATAGTTGTATCTCGGCCAAATATTGTCCTGTCCTAACAGACCAAACATCAATGGAGATATTTTTTTATTTACTTTCAGGTGATGTATAAATCTCAATTTCAAAACATTTACCCTTATGACTGGTTTTGTGGTCCAGGGTCACAAATGTTTTTGACCCAAGAAGGTTAACACAGAAATCCTGAATTTTTTTTATGACCGTGAAATGTATTGCTTCCGTCAGGCCAGTGTGTCTATGAAGCGTCTTCGTGTGTTTCTGTCCCATGAGGAGTTGGATAAAGAGAATGTCGAGCGGCCAGCCATCAGTGCTGTCCAATGTAAGTCCAGTGATTCACATGAAGTCAATCTGCGATGAAACAAATGTGCCATTTTCTGTTACGTGTATTTTTAGTATGCCGTGCGTGTTTGACTCTCAAAGCACTGCAGTTCCTAAACCGTTTCCGCAGACAGACATAAAACAGTATTGTATGAGAGAGTAGCAGCTGTTCAGTGAATCTGTGGGTTTAAAGACGTCCTGCGTGTTTTGATGTTCACTTAAGAGACTTCATTGTTGTTTCCTGCTCATTTAGCTTCTGACAGCATCGGGATTGTGGACGGATCTTTCAGCTGGTCTAAAGACGACTCCCCTACTTTGAAGAGGTAACACTGTTTTCTTTGTATGTCAAAGAGATACTGATACAATGACTAGCATCTTGTTCAGTGTTATAGAGTGCTAGGGATGGGAATTGTACAGAATTTTACAGAATTTTGATTCTGATGAATGATTTCTTTAACTATTTTATCATTTTTGAAGAAGCACCACTTTCCCTCAACAATTATCGGTCATCGGATGAAAAACTCATTTTTACACATTGTTTGAACATTAAAGGAGAACTCCGGTGTGATATTGACCTAAAGTGTATTGAATCATGATACCGAGTGTGAACGTACCTTGCATATCTCATCTCGTCTCGTCCACTGCTGTCCGAAATCTGGGGTCAGTTAGCCGATGCTCACAACAGGTTGTCAATGAGAGTCAATAGGGCATCGGAATAGCCATGTAAATAAATCACTGTTTTACGCCATTTACGAGGCACAAAGTAGCTCCACACTTCATTGGTAGACTTCCAAGGGCCCTGACATTTAAAACGAGACATTGAGAACTTTGAAAAAGCACCGGTAGTTTATTTACAAGAGGCTTTATACAGACAGTAACTGCAAGACAAAATCCGGTCGCCGCCATCTTGAATGTAGTCACGATAAGTCGAGTGTCGAGCACGAAGGAAACTACAACCTGATAAGTTGATAACCTGATAAGTTCCTTCCTGCTCGTCATTCGACTTATCGTGCCTAAATTCAAGATGGCGGCGACCGGATTTTGTCTTGCAGTTACTGTCTGTATAAAGCTTCTTGTAAATAAACTACCGGTGCTTTTTCTGAGTTCTCAATGTCTCGTTTTAAATGTCAGGGCCCTTGGAAGTCTACCAATGAAGTGTGGAGCTACTTTGTGCCTCGTAAATGGCGTAAAACAGCGATTTATTTACATGGCTATTCCGACTGACCCCAGATTTCGGACAGCAGTGGACAAGACGAGATGAGATATGCAAGGTACGTTCACACTCTGTATCATGATTCAATACACTTTAGGTCAATATCACACCGGAGTTCTCCTTTAATGTGTGTTGGCAGTTTGTGTAAAAATCCACCCAGTGGTATTTTTTTAATCTTGTAAGTAATATCCCCTTTTTAAAATCAGGTCATTCTCAGCTTCTTGTCAGTGTGACGACACACCATCAGAGGCCGCTCTCACGATAGTTGATTGACATGAGTGCCTTACCTTAGACCCGCCCTCACTGAGTTGAAACAGTCCGACTCCGATCACCATTGTGTCGACTCAAGGGGCAGGGGAAGACAAGAAATGTCTCCGATTGAGTGATTGAGGTGTTCTGCTGTTGGATGTAATAATGAACATAGTAGTCGCCATTTACTCCCAACATCTGAGCCGTTGAAGATGCAGAGGATAACGTTACTTTCGTTTTTAAAAAGAAAGCACTGATCCCGATCTACAAATGCATCTATGTTCGCGCAAAACATTCCTGATGCAGCAGAAGTGAGTCTAAGGTTTTTTTATGCATCTTTGCAAATGTCATTTCTTAATAATGTGCTTGTTGGCAAATTTCGCCGCTAAACGAGCAGAGCTCATTTGCATTTAAAGGCCCATGCAATAGAATGAGTTGATTTTTTTGTAGAGCTGATTTTGACAAGGTAAAACACTACTATTGAGAATTTTTAACCAAAGTATATTATGAACTTGTGGAAAATGGGCATCCGATGACCCTTTTAATGTTTAGCACTTGTATTTGAAGTACAGTTTGTAACAATTAAAACTATTTTCAGAATGTGTATCTTTAACTTAATTAGTTGGGTTTCCATCCAAAGTTGCGAATTTAAGTTGCTTAAGCCACTGAATATAATAATATAAAAAATGAATTGCGCCTCCGAGCGAGCAGGCGAAACACAATAAATGCAGCCTTTGCTTTCAGAGGTGGATGCCTGCTGTTTGGGAACGCATTCATATAAGAGTTCTGTGAGGCAATTATACAAAAAACTTTGGCTCAGGCATTGCAAAACAACCAAAACAACATTTGAGATGCTGTGCAAAGAGTCTTTGGTTAGTCAAGTTATGCCGTCCCATTGTGCAAAGTTGCATGCCTTTTTTTGATGTGCATGGAGGAATTTATTCAGCAAATGTATTTTTATCTCCCAAATTTTGTATTAACACCACCTCAAGTGAGCATAAAAACATTTTTGTGAATTAAAAGATTTGATTTTGAAATTTAGAGTTAACTTGACTTGTTTCTGATGCGGTACTTTAAAAAAGCAATTTAAAACAGGGTGATGGAAACAAAGCTAATTGGCAATTCGTTTGTGAATAGGACTATACTGGTTGTGCAATACAGTCTATTTATAAGGCAATAAATGCCACAGTTTGCAGTATTTTAGTACTGTTTTGGCCCACATTGGAAAACATTCAGGAACCGTTCATGTAACAGAACGTCATGAAAATCATTTTATTTTTGTACTCAATAACTACTATCAATTCCCAGCCTTATGTACTCAACACAAATGTTGCTATTATATTCAGGACATTAAAATGACTTTTAGTATTGACATGAATGTTGCGGTTACATAGAGCAGAACCAGTGAAACGGGCTACTGAGGACATCACAGGCAAGTACATGTGCATGAACCCCGATACAGGAGCATCAATCGCCAGAGGAAATGTAATCTGGCGAATCTCCACTGATATTAATGAGAGGGATAATGAAATTTGGGTTGCCGAATTGCATTCAGTCCTAGCTTAATTTCTGACTCATTTACTTTAAATCATGCATTTTACTGTGTAATTGACTTGCATTATTGCAATTGTAACTGTGTAATTTGACTTGCATTATTGTTCACTGTAAATTTGATTGTCAATATCAGCACTCTCTGAAAGATTTGCCTATAATCTCCAATCAACAATGAAGTGAATGAAGAAATCTAAATGAATAAATGAATGAATGAACTCTTTTATACCTTTGACACAATGCCGTCTGTGTCTGCATGTTGCTTGAACTGTTTGTTGTTCTTTGTATCTGTTCTTGTCTCAGCGTGTCACACTTGTCTCTCTCTCTCTCTCTCTCTTCAGGATAAATGTGCGTATCCCTGAGGGGGCGCTTGTTGCTGTGGTAGGGCATGTGGGTTCAGGGAAATCCTCTCTGCTTTCAGCTTTGCTGGGAGAGATGCAGAAGCAAGAAGGATCTGTCTTGATCAAGGTACAAACACAAGATATGTGCTTGTGCTGCATGTTACATTTCTTATAGCCAGATAGCCTGAAATGGTTTTGTGTGAAAACAGTGGCTCTTTGAATTAAGTACTACACTACCAGTCAAAAGTTTTTGAACGGTAAGATTTTAAATGTTTTTAAAGAAGTCTCTTCCGCTCACTAAGCCTGCATTTATTTGATTCAGAGTACAGCAAAAACAATACAATTTTAGAATATTTTTACTATTTAAAATAACTGTTCTCTTTTTGATTATAATTTAAAATTTAATTTATTCCTGTAATTTTAAAGCTGAATTTTTAGCATCATTACTGCAGTGACACGATCCTTCAGAAATCATTCTAATATTCTGATTTGCTGCTCAAAAGTTAATATCAAATATAATTCACTATGTATTAAATATATAAATCTTTTTTATAAAATATTTTACAGCTTATTTATTACATAACTTCATTATATTAGCAAATGGACTGTAATGAAAATTTTAATTAAAGTTAGAATTTCATAACTTCTTAGCATTTTGTTTGTTCTCTTTTTGCTTTAACGACAGCAGCACTCGAGTGGCATAAACATGATTTGAAAATGATCCAAAAAGCATGTTGTGCTTTTGTGAAAGCAAAAACATCTGACTGTCACATGAACAATGTCCCAAATTCACTTATTAGATTTAGAAATGGTTCATTTTTATGTCATAACTTTTTTTGTTTTGATTTATTAATAACAAGGCCTTAAAGGCATTTCAAGTTAAAGATAAAACGACTTTTGGGCCCACTCTGTATTTGGATAACATTTAATAATGGGATGATAAAAGTACATTGAGTATCTGGCTGTTTTTAGGGCTCTGTGGCTTACGTGCCTCAACAGGCCTGGATCCAGAACGCCACTCTCAAAGACAACATTTTATTTGGACGAGAGGCAAAAGACAGCTGGTACCAGAAGGTGGTGGAGGCTTGTGCTCTCCTACCAGACTTGGAGATCCTACCTGGAGGAGACGCAACAGAGATTGGGGAAAAGGTAAATAAAGACTTCTGAATGATTCTTCTACTTTGGCATAATCAAGCATGATAGGCTAAAGGTTAAAGGGATAGTTCACCCAAAAAATTAAATTTCCCCATGATTTACTCACCCTCAAGCCAACCTAGGTGTATATGACTTTCTTCTTTCAGACGAAAATAATCAGTTATATTGAAAAATGTTCTGGCTCTTCCAAGCTTTATAATGGCAGTGAATGGCTGTTAAAATTTTGAAGTCCAATAAAGTGCATCCATCCATCATAAATAGTGCTCCACACAGCTCTGGGGCCTTCTGAAGGCCTTCTGAATTGAATCGATGCATTAGTGTAATAAAAATATCCATATTTAAAGCTTCACAAATCGTAATCTGCAGCTTCCGCTAACTGACATAAGCGCATTCAGGAGAGAGTGGTGTTCCAGTGGATGACGTAGTTTTAAATATGAATGTTTTTCTTACACAAACAGTTCACTTTACTTCAGTAGACCATTATTAACCCACTGGAGCCGTGTGGAGTACTATTTATGATGGATGGATACACTATTGGATTTCAAAATCCCAACAGCCATTCACTACCATTATAAAGCTTGGAAGAGCCAGGACATTTTTTACTATAACTCCCGGTTGTATTCATCTGAAAGGAGAAATGGCTTGAGGGTGAGTAAATCATGGGTTAATTTTAATTTTTGGGTGAACAGTTCCTTTAATCCTGTATGCTGTCACAGACTGCTTTTAATGTGACAATCTGACTTAATTTAAATATATAATAGAAGTCAGTTGGGTTAATCATGTGACTTTGTGATTTTAGGGCGTAAATCTGTCCGGAGGTCAGAAACAGCGTGTGAGTGTGGCCAGGGCTGTGTACTGCAACTGTGCAGTGTATTTACTGGATGACCCACTCTCTGCTGTGGACGCTCATGTGGGAAAACACATCTTTGAGAAGGTCATCGGGCCTCAGGGGTTGCTACAGGACAGAGTAAGGCCAAGTTTTAATGCAAATATGTATACATCTCTTAAAGACATTTAACATCACGCATGGTGCTCTTTCAGACTCGGGTTCTGGTGACCCACGGGCTGAGCTTCCTGCCCCAGGCTGACCTGATCTTGGTGATGGTGGATGGAGAAATCACAGAGATGGGTTCTTACACTGAGTTGCTGGGCAGACAGGGTGCTTTCGCCGAGTTCTTGCGTACCTACACCAACACAGAGCAGGAGGAGGTGGAGGAGTCGGTGGGAGGTGAGGCTGGCCTCTTCATATCTGAACTTCTTTCATGCTTTCATGCATCTGTCCTTTCACATAGCTGTTTCCTCTAAATGATCATCATTGTTCACATTGTGTGTGATCTTTTTTCCAAATTAATCCGTGTCTAGAGATTTTCTTTTGGTCTCTGTATGTCTGTGTTTTCATCTTCATTTGTTCTTATTTGTTGTGTCCCCTCTGTTGGCTCTTCAGAGGAGGGAGGGGAGGCAGAGGACGAAAAAGGGAAATCTGAAGGTTTGATGGTGTAATTGGTCCTTGAGCCATAGAAGTTGAATAGGCCTGCCTGTACTGCATGTTAGAATAGGGCTTATTATACTGCTCTGAGGCCTGAAATATTTGAGGTGCACACAGTTTTTTAGTACTTTCCCGTTTAATTACCATTGGACTATAGCTCACAACCATTAGAGTTACCTATTACACATCCTTGCACTGTGCTCCATTTTGTTGGAGTAAATGGTACCCCTTTTTTCACAGGAAATAGAGTTGGATCCCATTTCAACTCACTTGAGAGCCAAGCAGTTGCTACATAATTCATGTTACAACACTTACAAAAAACAATCAAAACTTTAATATAATTACAATTTAAAATAACTCTTTCTATTTTAGTATATTTTAAAATGTCATTTATTTCTGGGATTGCAAATCACACAATCCTTCAGAAATCATTGTAATATGCTGATTTGGTGCTCAAGTGAAGTATTATTCCTTGAATAGTTTGAATAGTTATTTACACATGGTATTTCTAAATTAGATCATTTAATTAGGGAAAGGTCTTGCTTTGTATGTAGTCTGGAATGAAGCACTGTGAATGGCTTCAACATCTGACCTTCACCAGTCTTGTCGCTGTGTCAGTTCCTCATGGTGCTGGGCAGCCTGCTGGTGATCCTTCTAACCTTAACCCACACCTCTGAACCTGAAACATTTGATTTAGCATCTGCAGTTTTAATCCGCTCGCTTTCATTTTAGCTGGCCTGAGGGGTGTGGTTGCTTAGAAGCAAATTATGATTGCCTTTTACTGCCATGTTAAAAACATGGACATGTTTGTACTCAAGTGCAGCCCAGTGTTTTAGTCGCTGCTTGATTACAACATTTGTTTAAAAAAAGCTTGTGTAGCCTAGGTGCTTTCGAATGACAGGATAATAATGAAAAACCCTGACTTGCGTAACTTGAAATAGTTTAAAGTCCATGTAAAGCAATATTAAATGTGTTTTCTGACTTTGTCTGAGAAAAGAAAATTGTGTTAGTAATCACCTAGCCAAATTTGAATGATTAAAAAAAAACGCCAAGTCAATAAAATGTTTTCAAATTCTTGAAAAAAATAAACAGCATTCTCTGCTCACGAAAAAATGCTGGGGTTTGTCCACTGTCAGCACTGAAATCACACCTACTCACAGGAAAGCTGGCGTCTCTCTCCACTGTTAAATACAGATGCATTTAAATAAGAAAAAACAAGCTGTTTTGTAAATGATCACAACCAGGTAATATTCATATTCAGATAGCTACGGTAATGACAGTAACTCGCGATTGATGCGGGTCACCCACTGATGCTAATGCGCTCTAGTTTTTAAGGTGTTAGGGAAGGGCCCAAGCTCAGTGGCTTTGTGCGTCATCGAGACATGATTTCAGGCCCGCCCAAAAAATCCTGAACACAAAAATTATTAAATATTAACGGTCTATTTAACGGTCTAGCTCCACAATTTAGTACTGTATAGTTCACAGTTTATGTAATATTTTTTTAGCAATTTTTTCGATGTAACTTACTTTGTTTTCAAGCTTTCTAACATATATTTCTCATGTCTGTGAGGCATGTATTTGCTGACGTTCAGGTTGTTTTATTTACGTGTCTGTGAAGAGAGGTGACAAAAACTGCGACGACAGAGAGTGCACCCCTTTTTTTATTCTTTATTTTACAAAAGCACATTGTTTTGTTGTTATTATGACTATACACAAATAAAAGTAGACCCTTTTCAGTTTCAAACAATACCTTATTCCTATCTGTACGATCATAGATGGTGTATTTTTTTTTTTTTTCATCGAGAAAAAAAGAGACAGACCTCACTGGGTGGTCTTCGACCCAAGAGGGTTCAACAGTTTTGCTGCAGGATGTTTTTCATGTCTGCAATGTTTTTTTTTTTTTTTTTTTAACTAACACAATAGTTTCGTTCCCTGGTAATTAGTTCCTTTTATATTGATGTAATTCAGTTACTCATTCAGTAACTATTTGTGAGAAGTAACTTGTAACTATAACTAAATAGTTTTTTAAAGTAACATGCTCAACACTGGAGTTTATAAACAATTCTCTGAATTGCCTTTACATGGACTTTAAGGAGTCAGTTGATTTAAGTATGGCTGTGGAAAAGCATGAAGCATGCAGGAAGATGTGTCTAATTCTGTCTGATTTAGTGTATATTTTCTCATCCACAGACGCAGTCCCACGGAAAGGACTTGAGAATGGGGGTCCTGCTGCCCTGTTGGGGTAAGAGATACTTAATTCCTAAGAGATATCTAATTTCTGATTAATTTCTTTGTTATGAATAAACACTGTGTCCAGACCTGTTGCAACATGATGAATCACTTGTGGCAAGATTTTGTCTTGCTTAATTTGTGCATTGCTTTCTGTCTGTGTCTTATGGTAGATTTGTGGGAGAAACTGGTGGAAATTTTATTGGTTATTCACAGATAATCTCCTTTTAGCTTGAGAAACATTGTGACCATAGCTACATCTCTCATGAATTCCAAATGTTGTCCATCAGTTTGACAGTTAAAAAAACAAGAACAAAACCTACTGCATCAAATATTGTATGGTATATATGTGCATTAGTTGTTAGTGTTAGTCGTATATCTAACAAACATTTAGGGTTAGTTCACCCAAAAATGAAAATTCTGTCATTAATTACTCACCTTCATGTCGTTCCAAACCTGTAAGACAAACACAAATGAAGATATTTTTGATGAAATCCGAGGGCTTTCTGACCCCGAATAGACTACCACATTCAAGGCCCAGAATAATATGAATAATGTTTTGACATTGTTTGCTAGCCTGCTGTTTCTCTGTGTCCTGTAGGCAGAGTCAGAACTCTCTTAATGCAGCAGGTACAGGTAAAACCCCACAGAAAACTGAACCTAATGATGTTGCTGCTACAAAGAAGACTAAATCAGCTGAAGCTGCCCGATTAACTGAGGCTGACAAGGCCAACACTGGCAGGGTAAGAGTCAGCCATCTTTATGTCAGGTTGTGAGAGTATGGTTCCCATTCGATTTTGAGATTTGGTGAATGTCGTTTGTCGTGCAGGTGAAACTGTCTGTGTTTTGGGAGTACATGAAAGCTATCGGCTTGCCTCTGTCCATCTTCAGCATCTTTCTGTTCTTCTGTCATCACCTGTCCTCTCTGGGCTCAAACTACTGGCTCAGTCTCTGGACAGATGACCCTGTTGTCAACAACACACAGCCAAACAGAAAGATGCGTTTAGGGGTGTATGGAGCCCTCGGACTCTCACAAGGTGATTTACATTCAGTTGGTTGTGTGATAACAGTTTTTGTTGTGACAGCTTGTACTCAAGGTCAATTGCATTACATAGTCTCCTCAACCAAGCTTTTAGATTATATTAGCTTGTAGTTACATGGATAAATGCATATTCTGTAGTTATATGATTTACAGAAGTAAAAGCCTTTGAAATTAAAAACCATAAAGAATTCTTACTGTAAAAAATGCATTGCCTTAACAGGGCTTGTATTTTGGTTCAACATAAATATTACATTCAACAGTGAATATTCCAATTAAAATCAACAGTTCAGCAAAAATCAGAAGTGCATACATCCAACAGGTAAAAAGCTCAGTAAAGAGCGCTCAACTACAAAAAAAATAACAAAAAGGAAGAAGTTGAGTGCACCAAAGCTCCATAAATATGAAAAAACATTTATTACAAGTTCTCACCAACAGTAAAGTTTCGAGGCTGGTTCTTAAAAGGCAGTGTTCTGTTTATTTAATTTTATTTTTAATTTAATTTTTTATTTTTATTATATTATATTTTATTTTACTTTTTCAGACACCAGCCTGATTCTTAAAAGTCAGCTTTCTATTTGTTTATGTATTGATTGATTTATTTTTAATTGAACTGAATTTTATTGTTTTATTTTTCATTTCTTTTTAATTTAATTTAATTACATTTTTTATTTAATTTAGTCTTTTTTTATTTTTTACCAGCCTGATTCTTAAAAGGCAGCTTTCTATTTATTCATTTTTTTTTATGTACTTTCATTTTCTCTCTGACAGGCATTGCAGTGTTCTGCTATTCTGTGGCAGTGTCTGTTGGTGGGATCTTAGCCTCCCGCTACCTGCACCAGACAATGCTCTACAATGTCCTGAGATCGCCCATGTCCTTCTTCGAACGCACACCCAGCGGCAACCTGGTCAACCGCTTTGCCAAAGAGACCGACACCATTGACTCAGTCATCCCTAGCATCATAAAAATGTTCATGGGCTCCATGTTTAATGTGCTGGGCTCATGTGCTGTCATCCTCATCGCCACACCGCTGGTGGCCATCATCATTCCTCCGTTGGGCCTACTCTACTTTTTTGTACAGGTCAGTCAGTCGTTTTACCTTGCGGCTCCGTCTCTAAATGGCTAAAATACATTTAAAATACATTTAAATAGAAATGGTTCGAGATCTAAAACCTCAGGTGTAAGTGTAGTTAGTGGTGAGTGCTGCTTCAAAATGTGTCTTTCTGTCTCCGTTAGCGTTTCTATGTGGCGTCCTCTCGGCAAATGAAACGACTGGAGTCTGTGAGCCGCTCTCCTGTCTACACACACTTCAACGAGACACTGCTGGGAACCAGTGTGATCAGAGCATTTGGAGAGCAGCAACGCTTCATCAGAGAGAGTGACGGCAGAGTGGATCACAACCAAAAAGCTTATTTCCCCAGCATTGTAGCCAACCGGTGAGAATTCACAGGACAACCAGGGTTTTTTTCCTTGTTTAGATGTATTAGGTATCATAAAGTTAGATGTTTTTTTGGAAAGTTGATGATTTGTGACCCTGGACGTCTTAAGTAGCATGGGTATATTTGGAGAAATAGCCAAAAATACATTGTATGGGTCAAAATGATTGTTTTTTTTTTTTGTTTTTTTTGGCAAAAATGTTCATGAAGATATTTTGTAAATTTCCTACCATATATACAGTCAAACCCGAAATTATTCATACCCCTGGCAAATTCTGACTTTTATTCAGCCAGCAAGTTTTTTTGACACAGGTTTCTCCCAAAAGATAAGACAATGTACAAGAGGCGTCATTGTGGGAAAAAATATTTCTCAGCTTTTATTTACATTTGAACAAAAAGTGGCATGTCCAAAATTATTCATACCCTTTGCAAACTGTCACAGTCTATGGGAAAATCCAAAGTTCCATACCATTCCAAATAGTCCAAGCTGTTCTGAAGCATCCTAATTACCCTGATTAATTGGGAACAACTGTTTTAAACAACTCAACAGGTGAAAAACAGAAGCTCTCTGCTGTTGGTTTGTGGACAGTCTTTTCAAATTTCAGGCTTGACTGTATATCAATATATATGCTTTGCTAAGAACTTCATTTGGACAACTTTAAAGGCGATTTTCTCAACATTTAGATTTTTTTGCACCATCAGATTCCAGATTTTCAAATAGTTGTATCTCAGCCAAATATTGTCCTATCCTAACAAACCATACATCAATGGAAAGCTTATTTGCGTGTGTGTCGTTGTGCTTTTGTGTCCTGCAGATGGCTGGCAGTGAGGTTAGAGTTTGTGGGCAACTGTATTGTGACGTTTGCCGCACTTTTTGCCGTGATGGCCAGGGACAGTCTGAGTCCAGGTATCATGGGGCTGTCCATCTCTTATGCGCTGCAGGTCAGTCTGACATCTGAAATGTTGAGATACAGACCTAGAGATCAGATGACCATCCAAATCCTTACTAGTCTGTATTTCTCACAGGTCACAGCATCTCTGAACTGGCTGGTACGGATGTCCTCTGAGCTGGAGACTAATATAGTGGCAGTGGAGAGGGTGAAGGAATATGGAGACACAGAGAAAGAGGTCAGTGTACCAGCAGGCAGATTGTGTGTGTTCATTCTGTACTTGTGTAGAGTCCAATCTGTGATTAGCCCTGTTTCCTCCTTTATCTCACACTGTGCTAGAGAGATGAGAATATGTAGCGCACAGGAAGGGGTGGGTTTATACCCACAAAAGCACTAGTTTCCAGAAGGAATTTGGGGGATTTATTCTGATTTGCTGCTCAAAAAACATCTACTGTTGTTGAAAACAGCTGAGAAGAATTTTTTTCAGGTTTCTTTGATGAATAAAAATAGAAAATAAAACAGCATTTATATGAAATAGAAATCTTTTGTAACATTATAAAGCATTTAGCATCACTTTTGATCAATTAAAAGCATCCTAGCTTAATAAAAGTAGTAATTTCTATAACTGACTATATACTTAACTGTTTTAAATATTGATAATAATAATAATAAATGTTTCTTGAACAGCAAATCAGCATATTCGAATGATTTCTGAAGAATCGTCTGACACTGAAGACTGCAGTAATGATGCTAAAAATTTAGCTTTGATCACAGGAATAAATTTCATTTTAAAATAAGTTCAAATAGAAAGCAGTTATTTTAAATAGTAAAAATATTAATTAAAAAAAATGTACTGTTGTTGCTGTACTTTTAATCAAATAAATGCAGGCTTAGTGAGCAGAAGAGACTCTTTAGAAAAACATTACCAGTCAAAAGTTTTTGAACAGTTGATTTTTAGTGTATTTCAGGTTAACTTTGTTTTCTTCTTGTTTCAGTGTTAAAGATGGATTGTTGAGATGTGATTGGTCTGTGCTGCATTAATGTGTCTTTACAGGCTGAGTGGAAGTTGGAGCACTCAACTCTGCCTGCTGGCTGGCCCACCGCTGGTCATATTGAAATCTGCAACTTTGGCTTGAGATACAGAGAGGACTTAGAGCTGGCTATTTCTGATATCTCGGTCAACATTGACGGAGGGGAAAAGGTGTGTGGAGCCATTACAATATTTCTTCATTAATAAACAATGTTCAGTTAGAAATCTTTTTTTTTTCTCTTACATTTCCTTGCAATGTTAATCATATGTACTTGTGTGTTTTTCTTAGGTGGGAATTGTGGGCAGGACAGGAGCAGGAAAGTCCTCTCTGACATTAGGGCTCTTCCGTATCATCGAGGCAGCTCAGGGGGCGATCCGTATAGATGGAGTGAACATCGCTGATCTGGGCCTTCATGAGCTACGATCCAGAATCACAATCATTCCTCAGGTACCGCACCAACATAAATACACCTAAACATTCATCCATCAAGGAGGATATCAATAATAGTTTTCAAGCTGTTTTCCTTTTAGAATAATTACATTATTTCAGTTACCTTGCCAGTAAAAATTAAACTCTTGAAGTTTTTTTTTTTTTTTGTTTCATATTTCTCAACACCTTTTCCTCTGTCTCAGGATCCAGTGCTGTTCTCAGGTTCCTTGCGTATGAATCTGGACCCCTTTGATGGCTACACTGATGAGGAGGTATGGAGAGCTCTGGAACTCGCACATCTCAAGAACTTTGTGTCTGGCCTGCCTGACAAACTCAACCATGAGTGTTCAGAGGGAGGAGAGAATCTCAGGTACAAACCTCCTTTTAACAATAGGGGCTTTTCAAGCAGTCCCTGCTTTTTAGTGTGTTCACACTGCAGGAACAAGGAACTTAGGAACAAGGTATTTAGTTTTAGAGAAACTCTGTTTGGGTGAGCTAAATTAGCTCCTACTTCAGAATAGGGTCTAAAATAGTTCTATAGGAACTACCAGTGGCGTAAGGGTACACTGATTGGCCAAACGCATACAAAACACTGGCTACCCGGCATTTTTAAAAAGCACTGTAAAAATATTTACTCCAGAAACATAGAAGACAACAATAACGGCATTTAGCTACCTGTTGCAGCCAGTGTTGTGCCTGAACGAGTTCATTGAACGATCGTTCATGAACTCGTTCATAATTTGGGTGAACGTGAACTGAACGTGCTGTATATCTGCCTGATGAACGTGAACGTGAACGCGCTCATTCTGGCGTTTATGAACGTCGTTCTCTCGTAGTTCAATTTTGTTCTAGAGAGTGCCAGATTTCCATGGAGCCAGGCAAAATCCCGGCTATAACCACGGACTGTACAATATCTACGCTACAACCGCTACAACACAATCTAAAACGGGCCTTATTATATAGGGAGAAAGACGGCAACAGCAGCCACCACAGAGTCGCACCGCGCATGCGTCATCAAATTGCGAAGAATGAATGGAGGCAAAATCCGATGAAGGTAGCGGGTACTACTTTATGAATGAAACGTCATATGTCCACCGAAAATAATTTTTTAATTTCTTTCTTAATTCCTCATTAAAAAACATTCAAGCAGCACGTTCTTCCTCATGTTTCTGAGAATATACTGTAGGGTGAAAGTAAATGTTTGCTAATATTATAATATTTTATTACTTCCCTTGCAAAACAGGTAATAAAATGTTACACTAGCGTTCAAATGTTTAAGACTTGTCTTTAAAGAAGTTTCTTATGCTCATCAAGGCTGTTTTTATTTGATTAAAAATACAGAAAAAAAGTAATATTGCATGTTTTTACAAATAAAATAATGTTGTTGTTGTTTTTTTAACATACTTTAAAATAGAATTTATTCCTGGGATGAAAAGCTGATTTTTGTTTATCAGCTGTTACTCCAGTCTTAAGTGTCACATGATTCTTCAGAAATCATTCTAATATGCTGATTTATTATTAGAATGATCAATGATAGATAACCGATTGTGCTGCCAAATATTTTTTTGCAACCTGTGATTTTTTTTCCAGGATTCTTTTATCAATAACAAGTTTAAAAAGTACAGTGTTTATTTAATATATAAATATTTTCTAACAATCTAAATGATTTATTATTAACTTTTAATAAACTTTTAATTATTAACTTAATACATCCTTAGTAAATAAAAGTATTAATTTCTTAAAAAAAAAAAAAAAAGAAACAATAAAAATTTACTGACCCCAAACTTTTGAATGGTGGTGTATATTATAAAAATAAAATAATAAATAACCAGTCCAACAAAATAGAGCTTATTCAAGCAGCACGTTCTTCCTCATGTTTCTGAGAATATACTGTAGGGTGAAAGCTGCAGCTGGATACGAGTGTGGACTGAATGAGGGGCAACAACTGGAAAATGCCAGTATTCTTAGGGTAACAGCTTGCAGCAACATACTTGAAAAAGTAAAAGAACTATGAACTAGTTCATTTTGGAACCTGCGAACTTAGTTCAAAAAATTTGAATTATGAACTATGAACTGAACTAGTTCATTTTAAAATGTGTGAACTGAACTTTGAACTAGTTCACGTAGAAAAAGAACTTTCCCAACACTGGTTGCAGCATTGTTGTTTTTTTCTGCCTCGATGATATATAACACTGCAAGTTGTCACAAGAAATTTAGTAAGATTTTAATGCTCTTTCAATCGCATAAATTGTGTGTATACATTATCATGAAACCTAAGACACTCAACAAAACAGCTCAGATCACAGTGTCCTCCGTTCACTGGTTATTGAAGTTTGTAAATGGCACAAATAAAGACGACACTGTCGGCCACTTCAGAGTTCCTGCTGCCAGTGCAAATGCAACCAGAAAAATGGCCTTAGGGAGAAATTGGTTCTATAGGAACTAGGGCTGTGCAATTCATCGAAATTCAGTTTCGATTTCGATCATGAAAATACAGTAATCAAGATGAAACGATTATTGCGCCCCTTTCCAGTGGTTCGCTTTTGCTCCTCCATAAAAGCCTAATTTCACATGCAAATCAGCAAAATACTAATTATACTGAAAATGACTTTCGTAAAACGGGACGTGCTTGATTTATTCATGTTTCTATGATATTGTGTTTTTAAAAGCAAGAAAGAGAACATGCGCTGTTCTGTGTATGCACTCAGAGACGGAGCAGAACACAGACGTGTAAAGTTATCTTTTAGCTCAAGGTGCGCGTCGAAGCGGTCAAATACACGCAAAAATATTTCAAAATGAGGCGCTTGGTGATTATTCATGTGACCCTTGTCAGTTGTGTCTTAAATGATCATAAACAGTTGAGAATGAAAATACGTGTGTAACAGTGTATTGGATCCGTGTGGCTATTAAAACGGCAATAAATAATATTCCTTCTGCCATTTGTGTGCTTAATCTTAATAAAACTTAAAAATACAAAGAGAAAAATCACTTACTGCTTTTGAATGAAAGACTTTTGTAGTTTTAATAAGAAACAAAGCATGTTGAATTCTTACAGTGAAGACGCTGTTTTATTTTACATTCAAATAATTACATTCAGTTTCTGTAGTAGGCTGTTAGACTACTTTAGACTTGCATAAAAGTATTCAGTTTTTTTTTTCTGTTGTATTGCTATCTTTAAATTAATCACTAATATAAAGTTTTGGACCCAGTCATAATCGTGTTAAATAATCATGATTACAAAATTGACCAAAATAATCGTGAATATTATTTTTTGCCATAATTGAGCAGCCCTAATAGGAACCACCATGCTGGCTAGTTCCTAGTACTATGCAGTGCCGAAGCCTCTAATGTTTATTCATGATTTAATTAATATTTGATATGACTGTTTGTGACTGGATATTCTGGATTTCAGTTTGGGTCAGCGGCAGCTGGTTTGCCTGGCTCGAGCTCTCCTCAGGAAGACCAAGATTCTGGTTTTGGATGAAGCCACTGCAGCTGTAGACCTGGAGACGGACAATCTCATACAGTCAACTATCCGAACTCAGTTTGAGGACTGCACCGTTCTGACCATCGCACACCGTCTCAACACCATCATGGACTACACTAGGTAATCTACCTTTCTACTTTTTTTAATGAAACTGCAAGAGTTTTAAAGGGATAGTTCATGTCGTTCCAAACCCGCAAGACCTTTGTTCATCTTTGGAACACAAATGAAGATATTTGTAATGAAATCCATGAGTTTTCTGACCCTGCATAGACA
Source organism: Garra rufa (assembly GCF_049309525.1). Lineage (NCBI taxonomy): Eukaryota > Metazoa > Chordata > Actinopteri > Cypriniformes > Cyprinidae > Garra > Garra rufa. Next base: position 35,261,218 of record NC_133361.1, on the reverse strand, counting down.
GCAACGCAATTGAAATGATCCCAGGTCCAGAAAGGTGATAAGGACATCCATAAAATAGTCAACGTGACATCAGTGGTTCAACCATAATGTTATGAAACTATGAAAACTCTTTTTGTGAAATTTTTGAATAAAGTTTTTTTTTTCTTTCTTTGCACACAAAAAACGCTCTTGGATTTCATCAAAAATATCTTAATTTCAATGGTAGACGAAGGTCTAATGGGTTTGGAACAACATGAGGTTGAGTAATTAATGACAGGTGATGGGTGAACTATCCTCTTTAATAATAAAAATAAATAAGACTACACTCACACTATATTATAATTGTTTCATAATAATATTTAAAAATGTTTATGTATCTAAATATTTCCTCAATTTTTTTTCTTAAAAGGGTGCTGGTTCTCGATAAAGGCCATATGGCAGAATTCGATTCTCCGTCCAATTTAATTGCCAAGAAGGGAATTTTCTACAAAATGGCCAAAGACTCAGGTTTGGTCTGATAAGTAGACATATCCAGGACATATCACTGGCTAGAGCCCATGAAGAGAGTGGACCTTGTGAAACACGGACTCTGAAGGTACCTCTTCTCTGTGGGCCTGGAGCTCACACACACAGTGTGAACATGACCACCACTCCATCCTCAGCTACTGTAGCCCTCCGTTTCCAATCACATTTTAAAGGTTTCACTGCAAATGCTGCTTTGAAAGTTGTTTGATGCCAGCAATTGGGATGAAACTAATTTGATTTCTTCATGGCTGGATTTGTTGTCGGATTTCATTTGGGAGGTTTCTTAGTTTACAACTAAGCTGCACTTTCCTGCTAGTGGGTGATTGTTAGTGATGAAAACAATTATATTTGCAACATTGTTTCGCTAGAAAGAGTTGAGAACAAAGTTTGTGTGATGTACCATTGATGCAGTGATGAGTTATGTGTTGACCAAACAGCTGCTGGGAAATCCCTCCATCCCAAGCCAAAGTTTTGACATATTTGAAGCTATTTTCATTATCAAAGTTCCCTACATTTGAAAACTCTAGTTTCATCTCCAGATAGCCATTGTTTTCTCTCATTTAGTCATTATTTATAGTTTGAGTACATCTGTTACAATATTTCTTTTCTTTCATATATAAATTTATTTTAACATATAACATATTTATTGCTGGGTATCTCCCACTAATGGCGACTTAGTAATGAATAGTAATGTTTACTATTATTTCTCAGTGATCCGTTCACCAAAAATTATGAATGCACTTATTCTTCTCTGTATAAAAAGGTCAAACTAGGGTTTGTTTTTCAGGTTTGGTGGGAGTGATATTGTTTTTAAAACAAGTAGGATTTATGCTATACCACTTTAAAGTCAGATACCCAAATCTTAGTGGTTCTTTAAGGACAGGTTGTCATGTAGATGGCCGAACCTGCCGAGCTGTGTGCTGTGTGCTTCATTCTGTGTGCTCTATACCATATATCCGTTGAATGTACGCTTGAGTGCGACACGCTGTTTCATTCAGTACCTCCATTCTAGATCATTTGAGCCTTCTGAGTTTCTTTTAAGGCCAATCAGTTTTTTTTAAAGAACTGACAAAGACTTTAAATGATAAAAAAAGATATATCTGATTTGTTACGTATTTATATGATTTGTATGTAAGCATTATTTGATATTTGTGTACATGCACTAGTTTGAAGTGTACTTAGTTTCATAAATCAGGCTGACATGTACAGGGGAAATATTAATACATTTTTATAAAGAGCCTTTTGTCAGTGTTCAAACTGAAAATATTATTTTGTCAGAATGAGAAAGAAAACAGTCATTTCTGATCACTACTACCGACATTTATTTGACTAAAGCTGTACAGAAAATTAGAGCATTTTCAAGTTTGACAGTCTCACATGAAGTGTGCATGAAAACGTTATAAATATATAAAAATACAGTTATTATACAGTACAAAATACATAAATACTGATTTAAAGTTTTAGATTATGAAAAAATACTAGTATTGATACACACTTTTCTGTTTAAGGATGGGTGGGTGTTGCATTGTTTTTAACATGAATGGATGTTTTTCACATCCTTAATAGCTTAAAATAGATGCATCTTTCACCTTAATGGGAATTTAGAGTTTAATGTGCTAACATAATAAATTCTTGTAACAACCTGAAAAGGTTCAAGTAGAATAGTGACTAGTTCTACAGCTGTGTCTTGCCAGGATCTATAACAATGAACTACAGATTTTCCACAAAACTTCACTTTAACAGCCGGTGGTGAATGTGTCATACAGTGTGCACAGCCCGTCTTAAGTGTGCATTATATGGACCTGCTGAACACCTCTATGGTAAGATAACGTTACTCAAGTCTTCATATTAGAGATGAGATTGTTGATGACGTGAGGGAATCAGTCTGTAGCACCTCAGACATCAGTTAAAAATCAGCAGGAGAATGCTGAAGCACACCGCTTCTGTAATACTGGAGAAAACGTGGACACCTGCTCTAGTAAATCAGCTATTTCTGGCTCTTCATCCTGAGCTTTGTGCTTCTCATGAGAAGGCAAGATATGCCCTTTCTGTGTAAGATATGTAAGTTCTGTGATGAAAAGATTCAGGTAGTCTCAGCAGGTCTGTTGGTCTCTTCTGAATGAAGAGATTAATCATTGATGGTTCTTCTGGTAGTGAAGGTTCACACTAGTCCAGCCTCCCGGCACATTCGATAGAACTGACCTCGCTGAGAGATCAGATTGGATGGAGAGTCCATCTCTGTGATGTGCCCTCTGTCCATCACCATCACCCTGTTGGGAACAGTTGAATAGGGTTGAGTTTTTGTCAGTGATCATAACCACATTGTTCTTAGAAATAAACATGTGCTCTTTTTTATACCTAGTGTAGTCCATGATGGTGTTGAGACGGTGTGCGATGGTCAGAACGGTGCAGTCCTCAAACTGAGTTCGGATAGTAGACTGTATGAGATTGTCCGTCTCCAGGTCTACAGCTGCAGTGGCTTCATCCAAAACTAGAATCTTGGTCTTTCTGAGGAGAGCTCGAGCCAGGCAAACCAGCTGCCGCTGACCCAAACTGAAACCCAGAATGTCCAGTCAGGAACGATCAGATCAGATGTTACGATGTGTGCACATCAAAAGCAAAACAAATATTCCCATTACGTTACTCAAGGTCCTTTTTTCATATTCGTCCTCCTAAAAATTTGTCCTGCACAAAAACCTTGCACCCTGAGTGCGATGCGTATTAGTCAGTTGCAAATTTTATGACGGATGAAAGTTTCCGGAGGCAGTGTGTAAATGTGATTATTTACACACGTGTAAACTAATTTTTTTAGGCGCAAAAATGAGATGAGAATTTTGGGCTCGTTGTGCGAGGACCTTCACTCTAGATTACTTGTGATACTCGATAAAAACATGATAATCCTCTACTCCATTTTCTGATACAACTGGCCGGCCGCGTCAATAAACTCTTCACTAATTGGCTTGCTCAAAACACGTCATGCAAATTTCCCGGTAAAATAAAAAAATGTTAACTTGCGCACAAGAAGAGTTGGAGGCGAATACCGCGCATTTGCGGCAATCGCATCATTCAATTTGTGTCTTTCACCTCTCCCGCCGCAAATGTGTGTCTATTTGTGTCTTTGCATTGACTTTGTATGTAATCTACTTACGCAAATAATTATATTCCCTTTGGTGTGCACACACCATTAATCAAATGGTGAATAAACATTGTTGAGAAGGGCTTTATACCTAAGATTCTCTCCTCCCTCTGAACACTCATGGTTGAGTTTGTCTGGCAGGCCAGACACAAAGTTCTTGAGATGTGCGAGTTCCAGAGCACTCCAGACCTCCTCATCAGTGTAGCCATCAAAGGGGTCCAGATTCATACGCAAGGAACCAGAAAACAGCACTGGATCCTTGGGGATAAAAGATCGAAAATAAAACACTCAACTCAAAGTGTGATGGTATTCAAACTGTTTTTCCATTTTCAGGTGTACCTGTGGGATAATGGTGATGCGAGACCTCAGTTCATGCAATCCAATCTTTGCAATGTTTATCCCATCTATGAAGATCTTTCCTTTTGCCGCCTCAAGAATCCGGAAGATTCCGAGAGCGAGAGATGATTTTCCGGCCCCTGTTCTTCCCACAATTCCAACCTGAATAGATTTAGTGAATGACTTAGAATGTGATAAAAATGTTAAGCTCCAAGCAGCGATTACTGGGGTTCAATCGCTTTAAGGCATTTAAGCAAATATGGGAAAAGTTTACGTTTATGACTGTTATAGTCCAATTTTCTTGAAACTTTGCCTGTGCTCACCAGATTTCATGAAGTTTTGAGTTTTCCTTTAGGCTTTGTAGGATTTTGGGTAAATTTGGACAGGCCCCTCTTCTAAACATTCCCGTTACAGCTTCCCAAAGGGTAAATTTCAACTTTTCTTTGATAATTACTAACCTACAGAGGTCAGAGAATTGTACTGCAGTGTTTTTTCCAGTTTGAGCAAAAAACCTGACTAGTTTGCAAAAGTATGTTTTTTTACATCTTCTCAATCATTTAACAAACGATTTAATTGACAGCAGTGGTTCTAGAAGCAAAGTTGTCCATAATGAGGAGTCCTGTCATATGATTCTGTCATACGAATATTGCATGTGTGAAAAAATGTGCAATGTACAATTGTTTACATCCTTGACAATGGGATATTGCCCCCCAGTGGCTGATTTTAAAAAAAAATTCTTACAGACCTTTGGGGCCGTGAGTCAAACAGGCCCACTGAGTTTCGTCCTGTTAAATTTGTCAAAAATTCATCAGCCAATGGCGACCATGTTTTTTTGAGATATGCAAATGTCCTTAAGAGATGTTTGTGGCAATTTGGACCAAGACCATTCACAGCAATTTTCATGTTGATACGACAAATGGTTGCGTAGGTGTAGCAATTTTTATGTTCTTTCACACTGTGTCTTGAGACACTTGATTTTGTACTTTTGATCGATGTAGTGTCCCCGTCAGGCCAATTGGGGTGAGCCTTGGTGATGTTGTTGGCGGTGTGAGTATTACCAGCCCTTCAAGTTTTATGAGGAGATTGCTACTCCTTGCCAATGTTTACAATTACAAAAGGGTTTCAGCGCTACACACTTGAACCCCTAATAAAGCACAAATGTGACACAATGTGTTCAGATGTTATATTTACTTTTTCTCTCTCATTAACACTGAGGGAAATTTCTTTCAAGGCCCAGTCAAGACCCCTGCGGTACTGAAGTCCATATTCTTGGAATCCAATGGATCCGGTTCTGGGCCAGTCTGATGGGAGTGGAGTGTCCTCGATTGTCCATGGTGCCTGTGACAATCCAAGACTAATTTAATGACCTCAAGAATGAACATAAAAATATAATTTGGTCACAAGAATTTATGGGAGAAACAGCTTTTAGACCAACATTACCTCTTTTGTTGTTTCAGCATATTCCTTCACTCGCTCAACAGACACAATGTTGTTTTCTACATCTGTCCATGCCCGCACAATCCAGCTCAGGATCCCGGTTACCTGCAATGTAATTTTTCTTGAGAAGTTGTTGCCTAATAGGCTTGTCTAACAAAAGTTTTCTTTGAGAAGTTTTCATACCTGGAGAGAGTGTGACACAGCTAGTCCCACGATTCCAGGACTTAAAGTTGCCCTTCCCATAACAGAGAGAATAGCTGCGGCCAGGACCAACAAGTTACCCAGGAACTCTAGATTTACTGCCAACCACCTATTGGAATAACATTAAAGACATACAGAGTACAGAGTTGGACTAGATTATAGGTAACTAAAGGCTCGTTTCCACCAAGCAGTACAGTTCAGTACAGAACCGGTATGCAATTATTTCCATTTCCATTTGTCAGAAGAACCGTACCCTACCACTTTTTTGGGACCTTCCCCACCTTCCATTAGGGTACCTAGCACAGTAGTCCTGTACCTAAAGAGTGAAGCTAAACCAGGGTAGCCCAAACTCTGTCCTGGAGGGCCGGTGTCCTGCAGAGTTTAGCGTCAACTTGCCTCAACACACCTGCCGGGAAGTTTCTAGCATGCCTAGCAGCTTGATTGGCTGGTTCAGGTGTGTCTAATTGGGGTTGGAACTAAACTCTGCAGGACACCTGTCCTCCAGGACTGATTTTGAGCACCCCTAAGCTAGAGTCACTGCAGAATATTGATTAGTTGACAGAGAATTGTCACTTGCGTTTTCCGGCATACACCAATCCTATCAAGTAAGGGTATTGTTGGTGGAAATACAAGTTAGATCAGGCTGTTCCATCCCGAATCATACTGTATGGAACTGTACCGCTTGATAGAAACGAGCCAAAAGAATGAATAAGCCATGACTGAATCTGACCTGGTTGCCACAAATCTTGGGAAGTAGGACGTTTGATTGTGGTCCACTCGGCTGTTAGCCAGTAGGATAAACCTCGACTGTTCTCCAAAGGCCCGAATCACGCTGACTCCTTGGACTGTCTCGTTGAAATGTGTATAGATTGGTGATCGACTCACTGACTCTAATCTACGCAGCTGGCAGGATGTGGCCACGTAGAAACTCTGAAAACACAGAAGCGTAAATGTCAGACTGGTGCTCTTTATGATACTCTTGCATCCTGAGCAATCTCTAGTAGCATACCTGGATAAAGGCATAGAGTAGAGTCATTGGCAGTATGATCACTCCTGCAAAAGGAGTCGCCATCAGCACGATAATGCAAACCTCCAGAAGTTTGAACACATAGCCCAGCATCATCTTCAGCCCATCGGGGATCATGCAGTCAATGGCGTCTATCTCTTTAGAGAAACGATTGAGAAGGTTACCACTGGGCGTACTCTCAAAGAAAGACATTGGGGAGTGAAGTACATTGTTGAGAAGGTCCAAATGAAGATGTCGCGAAGCAATTATTCCTCCAAGTGAAATAGCCACAGTAGTGCCAAAAATTGCAATTCCTGCAAAGGAATAACATCGTTAGTAATCAAGAACAATACAAAGTCCAAAGGTGCTCAATGAGGGTTGAGAAACATGAGGGATTCTGAACCTTGTGCAAAGCCGAGAGCTCCAAAAACACCAAGCTTAAGATCCATGTCGACCTGTGTTCCGTTTACAACAGGGTCATCTGCCCATAGGCTTAGCCAGTAGTTGTAGGCCAGTGAGGCAGCTTGCTGGAATGCATACAGGAAGATGATGGGGATGATGAAAGCCAAGCCGATGGTCCTAAAGTACTCCACATACATCTCCAATTTCACCTATGTGTGAGGAATAACACTTTAGATGATATAGTGCACGTTCAGGCTGTATTATGGTGTTCAGAACAATGAAGCTCAAAGACCTGTAATCAGGGGTTAAAATTAGATCTCTGTGGTGACACAGGAGCATCTGAAAGCCTTGTCGCTGACCCATATCTGAACTTTCAAATCGACCAGCCCCTCTAAATCTTTGGCCTTTGGTATTGAGTTATGTGTGAAGGTATATTTTAATGTGTCTACCCATTGTTTGAAATGTCTGTGAATGTGGCTCTATTACTTACTCGGCCTGTATTAGCTTTGTCAGCTTGGGTGAGTCTCCCAACTTCCTCCTGGTCTTGCTCCTGTTCTGTGTCAGATATGGCCTCCATGGTTTGTATACTGGCACCTCCCATGTCTCCACTTTATTAAACAAAATTGACAGAAAGGTAAACATGTTGTCTTTAACAGAATTTGCATTATTATCTTCTCAACTTGGTTACTTTTACCTGATGAGTTGCTCTTGGGAGAGGTCGATAGAGAAGTCTGTCATGCTGAGACGAGATACTGATTTTCTGGTACCTAGAACAAAGTAAATCTGTATCTTTTAACTGTGTTGCTGTAGTAACTCATCAGTTATACTCGGCAGTCATTCTTTTAGCTTACCTTTGTGGGTAGCACTTTCCTTGCGTTCGCTAACAGAAAAAGCTTTAACAAAGTCTGCAAAGGCGTTCTTCCTGCTCAAAAGCTCAGCGTAAGAGCCCATCTCCGTGATTTCTCCATCTTCCATCACCAGGATTAGGTCAGCCTGAGGCAGGAAGCTCAGCCCATGGGTCACCAGAATACGGGTCTGTTTCAGCAAGCATTAGAGAGCATTGTCAAGCAAGCTAGTTTACTTAGTTTGTTATTTTAAAGGATTGGTTTACTTCCAGAAAAAAATTTTCCTAATTTCAGAATTTCTTTGAAATCACTATGTCTAAAAGAAAGGTTTTTGAAGAAAACATTCAAGGATTTTTCTCCATATACTGGACTTCATTGGTGGGCAACTGGTTGAAGGTCCAAACTGCTGTTTCAATGCAGCTTCAAAGAGCTCTACACGATCCCAGCTGAGGAATAAGGGTCTTATCTAGTTCTTAATTCTTTACTTTTTAACCACAAACACTTGTCTTGCTCTAGCACTATAATGCACATTTTCTTAAATTTTTCAGATATTGCGTCATCTTGTTGTGCGGTTAGTTTTTCGTCTGTGTACTTCGGTTCAAAAAGTTAGGGTAGGGTATCTCATTTTCTCCACCAACTTCAAAACCGTCCAACATTGTTGTTTTACCTTTTTGTGTAAAGGGCGTTTAACTTTCTTTGCATGTTCACTTTGTAAAAACTGGGTCGGTACTTCCGCCTGCATCACGTTACCTTTCCAAAGTAATTACGTAATGCGTGAGGTTGAGCTAGTGCAAGATAAGCATTTGAGGTTAAAAAGTAAATACATTTTGTTTTATTTATTTATTTATTTTTAAAAATGACCAATCATTTCACTAGATAAGACCCTTATTCCTCAGCTGGGATCGTATAGAGCCCTTTGAAGCTGCATTACAGCTGCAATTTGAACCTTCAACCCACTGGCCACCACTGAAGTCCACTATATGGAGAAAAATCCTGGAATGTTTTCCTCAAAAACCTTCCTTTCTTTTCGAATGAAGATAGAAACATATCAACATTTTGGATGACATAGGGGTGAATAAATTATCAGGACATTTTTACTCTGGAAGTGAACTAATCCTTTAAGCCTGAAAGGTTCCCTTTCAATTCAAGACCTGAAAAATGAAATAAATTGGCTACATCTACAGAAATCTGAATTGGAATGATAGGAAGAGAAATTTGCTGTTTTATTTAATGTGTTTTCAAAATCAATTTTAATTCTCCTTCCTTACAAATTGCACCCTTTTTGCTACTTCAATTTAGAATGTAGCAGGTCACATATTTTATCTTACTTAAATTTTACCTTATTTTTAAGAACTCCATTAGGTCCAATGACTTTTTCAAAGATGTGTTGACCCACATGTGCATCTACAGCTGACAAGGGATCATCCAGCAGGTAGATATCAGCCTTCCTGTAGACGGCACGTGCCAGACTCACTCTCTGTTTCTGACCTCCTGACAAATTCAGCCCCTGTGAACATTGTCAAAATGTAGTGTGAGTTTAGTCATGGCCCTGCTGATACCCTGCATTAAAAAAGTATTAACTACATTAAGTAGTCTATATTTACCTTCTCTCCAATCTCTGTGGCGTCTCTTGCAGGTAGGATCCCCAAGTCCGGAAGAAGAGCACAGGCCTCTAGTACTTTCTGGTACCAGCTGTCTTTCTTCTCACGTCCAAACAAAATGTTGCCTTTGAGAGTGGCGTTCTGGATCCATGCTTGCTGAGGCACGTAAGCCACAGAGCCCTGTAAGAAAGTGTTAGCAAAATTATATGTGGAATATGTGAATGATGCCAATATATTCTTAGTAATTTTTCCAAATGATTCACCGATACTGTGACATGGCCACTTTTCTTTTCCATTTCGCCCAGCATCGCTGACAGAAGAGAGGACTTTCCACTGCCCACATGACCTACCACAGCCACCAGTGAACCCCGCTGCACTTTGACATTGATCCTGCAGAAATTATCCATTGCCAGATTATCATCTTCATATGTTTTGGAATAGTGGACCTACAGAGATCTTTCAGCAGGTATTTTAATTTACGGTAAGTGATACATTTATTTAAAGGCACCTACCTTCTGAGACATGGTGTGTTATCTTTAGACCAGCTGAAAGTACCGTTGTCAATTACAACACCATCAACATCTGACAAAAGAATTAAAATAAAAAGGTGAGCTTCTCCTTGATTACACACTCATAGCATTCCAAACCTCTATGACTTCCTCTACTCTGCAGAATACTTAAAGATTTTTTTAATGCGTTTTACTATGGAAGCCCATTTCCGCCAGTGAATAAAAAATAAAAAAGGTTATTGCGACTTTTTATCTCACAGTTATGACTTTTTTTCCCTCAGAATTGTGATACAAATTCGCAATTCTCACTTTTCTTTCTCAGAACTGTTATAATTCTTGCAACTGCGAGTTATAAAGTAAACTGCTAGAAATAAAGTCAGAATTGCGAGATATAAACTCACAAGTCTGTTTCTCAGAATTATGATATATAAACATGCCACTGTGAGAAAAACTAAATTCTGACATGTTTTCAGAATTGTGAGTTTATATCTCATAATTCTGACTTCATAACTCGCAATTGTGAGTTTATATCATGCAATTCTGACTTAATTTCTCAGAATTGCGAGTTTATATCACACAATTCTGACTTTATTTCTCAGAATTGAGTTTTTCTTGCAATTCTGACTTTATAACTCAGAATTGTGACTTTATAACTCACAATGGCATATTTATATATCATAATTCTGAGAAAAAGTCAGACTTGTGAGTTTATATCTCACAATTATGACTTTATAACTCACAATTGCATGTTTATATATCATAATTCTGAGAAAGAAGTCGGACTTGTGAGATTATATCTCACAGTTCTGACTTTATAATTTGCAATTGTGAGTTTATATCCCAATTATGACTTTATAACTCACAATTGCATGTTTATATATCATAATTCTGAGAAAAAGTCAGACTTGTGAGTTTATATCTCACAATTATGACTTTATAACTCACAATTGCATGTTTATATATCATAATTCTGAGAAAGAAGTCGGACTTGTGAGATTATATCTCACAGTTCTGACTTTATAATTTGCAATTGTGAGTTTATATCCCAATTATGACTTTATAACTCACAATTGCATGTTTATATATCATAATTCTGAGAAAAAGTCAGACTTGTGAGTTTATATCTCACAATTATGACTTTATAACTCACAATTGCATGTTTATATATCATAATTCTGAGAAAGAAGTCGGACTTGTGAGATTATATCTCACAGTTCTGACTTTATAATTTGCAATTGTGAGTTTATATCCCAATTCTGACTTTATAACTCACAATTACATGATAATATTTCACAATTCTGGCTTTATTTCTCAGAATTTAGTTTTTCCCAATTCTGATAATATAACTCACAATTGTGAGTTTATATTTCATAATTCTGAGAAAAAGAGTCAGAATTGTGAGTTTGTATAACATTGTTGAGATGCAAACTCGTAATTGTGAGAAAAAATGTCACAATTATATTTTTTTATTTTATTCAGTGGAAGAAACTGGCTTTCATAGTTTTCAGTGCAGTTGCAATGAATATTAGCTTCAGAAAGGACAGAGTTTCAAAGAAAATCTGGCTTGGAATGACTTGAAGTTGAGAATTTCATTTTTGGGTGAACTATCTCTGTGTATTGTGTATTATAAACTATAAGTGTGTACTGCATTTGAGGCTCATAAAACCATTCCACAAGTTAATGAGGCAACAGGGTATTGATAATCATTTAGGATAATACATTTTGAGAGAAAAGAGAGAGAGAAAGAGAGAAAGTCAGAAGCATTTTCACAAAAGCTTCTCTTTGATCTTTAACATGAAAAAAGTTGCATTTTTAATAAATCAATTTTAAAAAGGGCCTTTAACACACACAAAAATGTGGAAAAGTTATATAAATATAATTACAGCTCCAAAGCTGAAAATCCCCTTTCACTAACCGCTGCATGAAGTCATCATACGCATTTCAACCGTTACCAACACCCACCTCATAGCCACACAATTTCCTTGTAGTGTTTGTTGAATTACAGCTTTTAAATTCAAATAAGCTTCTCTTGCAGAACAACTGGAAAAAATATCCTTCAAGGTGGGCCTTTTTGGCAGATTAGTAACTCGTTATTTTTGTTTTTGGCATGCCTAGTTATGGCTTTTTAAATTAGAATTCCACCATCACACTGATAGGGAAAAATCACAACATGTATAACAATGCTGGTCATCTGTAGCTTATAAAGCTGTTGTATGTCAGAGGAAAGTCTGAAAACAAAGACAAGCTAATGCACTCACCAGGATGGTAGGGAGCTCTCTCCACACTCTCCAGTTTCAGCTCGTCTTGACAGAGAAACTTCCCGAGGCGTTTGAGAGAAACCACAGCCTTAGAAACAAGAAGAAACAAAGATATCTTCCAAAGTTTCTTTGAAAATATGCTAATATAAACAAATAAGTGTTCAAATGTTTGAATGACAGTACTGCTGCTCACCTGCATGGTAGTGCTCATTGCAAAGGGCAGTTGACTGAGTGGAGCTTTGAGAATATTGATGAGAGCCATGGACACAAAGACCTTCTGAGCATCCAGAACATGCTTCTCATCAATCAGCACATACACCCCAAACATGGCAAATGCAATCTGAAGGAAAAGTGGCTTACATGATACAACTATACAGTTGTTAGGATTATATTAATGTCTTAATATAATGATAATAAAGATGAAATGTACCAAAAAAGTGGAGGAGTTGAAGGAGGCGATGGATATGGAGTAAAGGACCTGAGACTTCTTCAAAGCATTCAGCTCTTTTTCCCTATAGCCAAGAACACGTTCTCTGAAGGCATTCTCCCAGGCGTAAAACTTCAGGATCTTTATTCCGCTCAAGATCTCGTTCATAAGCTTAATGCGTCCGTCCATGTACTTCATCTGGACCTCCTGAGAGCAGCAAAATGCGAATTGAGAGTCACGCGAACAAACTTGTTTACGAGACCAGACAGTAGCCAGTATGGGCAAGTTTCAATTCTTTGGATGTTTGGGACGAAGCAATTTCAAATTTACAACAATGCCAAAATCCTGTGGTTTTTACCATGTTCATAACATCAAAGCATCAAAGGACAGACTGTCCACATGCTCGTGTTTTAAATCATTTGAAGCAGTTCCTGGGACCATGACCACAGTCGCCACAGCACGAATATCATCATGGAAATATCAGCAATTTGACTGAATGGAACAATATAGACTATACCTGGAGCTTGCTTCTCATTTTGGCAATGAACCCATTCAAAGGGAAGATGAGAATCACAGTGGCGATGCCAGCCAATGCAGATGGGCCGAGGCGCTGTACAGGGTGAGACATTGAAACGAATGAAGTTTGGATCTGTGCTCTCAGAAACAATGTGCAGAAATTGGGGTTCAGCTTGTCACTCGGGCAGTACCCTAAAAGTCCACGTAAAGGCAATTCTGAGAATTGTTTTTAAATGTATTGCTGAAAACATGTCATGCATATCATGGTTCTTACATTGACCTATGTAGTACTGAATTGTAGAGTTAGATCGTTAAACAGTTTTTCACCATTTTTTTCACCATTTTTGCGCCCTTTTGGGTATTTATTGTTTTCACAGAATTGGGCTACTTTAACACTGTTGCCACAGATTGTCTTTCATGTCCGCAGGTTGAAGTGACCCCAATCTTGATATTTAATAAGTAACTTGATATTTTGCCCCTGGAATATGAATTGAACCTGGAGAACTCTGCCAAAAAACATGTATTTGACCCCCCCGTTTTAATTAGTGGGCAAGGTGCAAACGCAGGTATAGATTTGGATACATATCGCCACAATGTATTTACAAAGACGAAAACGAAGGACGTTTTTGCTATAATATTAGTTTAAGTTCGTTTTGTATACACACAAAACAGTTTAAGTTAGTTTTCGTTTTTTTTTTAAAAACTCTTGTTTTTATTTTTATTTCAGTTAACGAAAATGCTTTTTCAATTCTAGTTTTAGTTTTTTCGTTAGTTTTCGTTAACTATAATAACCTTGGTATGTAGTACTGAATTGTACATTTGTAGTACAAATCCTTTCTGGAGGACGCACTGGAGTCGCTGAGCACGGCCTCTCCCCCAGTGTTGCCCAGTCAGCGGCTACTTTACCACTGTTGCCGCAGGTTGTTTTTCATGTTCGCGGGTTGAAGCATCGCTAATAACCTGATATTTAGCTCCTGGAATGCAAAACGTGTATTTTACCCACCGGAATGCGATTTTTACTGGGCGACCCCCTCCAAAAAGCAATTGGGCTTGTTTTGAGAAGCATTTGGGCGGGTTCTGTTGTGAAAACTTGGCAACAGCCTCAGTTCAAGCAGCCAAAAGCTAAAGCACAAAATAAACATGAAAGTCGTCAATACACACTCTTTTACAAGTTTAAATTCACCAAAGTTAATCTACTATACCTCCCCTTAACACTATAATGACTGGAGCGCATTAACATCAGTGGTTTGCCCACTCAATCGTGAGTTCCTATCATCATTACCGTTAGTTACTACAGCCTACAGTTTGCTAGCTAGCTATGTCTTCATCACGTAAATGCATATTACCTGGTGTATGGCTGTGTAAATCTGTGTGGTAATAAACAAATTTTCAGCTTTTAAATGTCATTTTTTTAAGAAATTCAAACAATAAATACCCTTTTGTGGCTCTTTAATGTGTCTTTAATCATTGTTCGCAGTGTTGCCAAGTCCACGGTTTTCTTGCGGAATTGTGCTACTTTAACAATGTTGCCGTGAGTTGTTTTTCATGTTCACAGGTTGAAGCCACATATGTGATATTTAGCCTCAGAATGTGAATTTTACCAGGGGAACCCTGCCAGAACCCCCCTGAAATAGCTTTTTTACCTGGAGACCATTCTCAAAATGCAATTGAGCTAGTTTTGAGTAGCAATTGGGTGGGCAACAGCCTTAGTTCAAGCAGCATGTGAAAGCATGAAGTTAAAGCATAAAATAAGCATGAATGAACATAACATTTTATTTTAACTGCAGAAAGAGGTCAATACACACCATTTTACACGTTTAAATCCACCAAAATTAATCTGCTCTATTGCCTGTTTTGTTTGTCAGACAAAATGGTGGATTTGGCATTATGATTGTTGAGAGATGCGGCAGTTTTTCTGCAAGTAAGCATTGTTTCAGTGCCCTAGCTGCTTATTTTTGCAAGAATTTTTACAACTTAGTTTATATACTTAGCAGTTTTTTACAGTTCAAATTTGGCTGAGTAGTTAATAACACATTTCTCAGAACACATATTTAATATTGCTTTACATGGACTTTAAAGGGACATCTTTGTACCTTTTTACCTCTAAAACACTCAGTTAGTACTTGCTAAAGTACAAAGTTGCCCCAGTGACGAGCTGTTGTATCCCTAAAGGTACGATTTTTGTGCATTTGTTCTGACAGTATAACAATGCAATATTTTTTAGAGGTAGAATAATCAAGAACATAAATTCTGTCCTTATTTCTAGAAGCATCTCACCTGCCAGAGGAAGAAAAGACACAAGGCGATTTCAATCGGGGCCACCCACACTGCATTGAAGTACACCACGAAATCCATGAGTTTCTGGGTGTCAGCCGAAACCAAGTTCACTATCTCTCCAACTGTACACGTTCTTCGGGCAGCGCTGTTGATGACCAGAGACTGTGGAGACCAGAGTGAATGTAAGAACCATGATATGCATCTTTGCATTTGCTAGCAAACAGTTCAAAGACCTACCTTCCTGTACACTAGTCCCATAACTGCAGTCTTAACCCTCATGCCTACTGTGAAGCAGGAATACATGTACTGATGGTTGAACAGGGACTGCAGACAAGACAACAGGAACATCAAGAAGGCAAAGAGGTAACCCTTCCACAAGGGGGCGTCTTCATCCCTCACAAAGCCAAGCAGTAGACTGAAGAACAAGAAATGCACATTGTCATTTAGCTAGACCCAAACAATGGCACACCATTTTTGCAAAAACACTATTTTGTTCGTCTGACTTAGAATACAGCAAGCATATACTGAGACCCAACCATGTTTTGTAAAAACACTATTTTGTTTGTCTGACTTAGAGTACAGCAAACATAAACCAAACCTAAAGAAACTGTATTGTAAATATATTTAATGACTATGAATATGACATTCCTGGACTTAATACAATTGAGCCTAGACAATATTATCTCCCATGCATCAAAGTTTCTCAGAGTGCAGGATTGCTGTAAAGGGGTGTTGTGATTGTAGTGAGGCAGCAGTTCCTGTGGTTCTGGAGCAGTGAACCCACCACAGTGCTCTTGGCTTGTTATATGCCAGACGGGGTGGCTTAATTTGATGATCCAAATCCAGTTTCTTTGCCTATTCAGAGGTATAGCTCAGCCACAAAGAATACAAAGCTGCAGCAAGCAGACTCTCCTAAGTGTCGTGGACTCGTGGTGCATGGGACATAATTAACAGTGTGTGGTTGCACCACAGCAGGATGTGTTGTTATTCCTGTCTGTGATGGGAGTTCACACTCAATACTGAAAAAGGGCAACAAGTTCACTTTACATTGTGTGCTAAAGGTCTTGCTCTACATTGAAATACTGGCATGTGTTTTCTTATAGCATCGAAAACTGCCGCATAGATATTTGCCAGATGCAAAAATGTTTTAGTCTTAACTTAGTAAATGCTTCTGAAAGTAGCACTCTTTTTGCTTTTACAAATGTAATATTTTGTGCTTTTACACCTACATAGTTAATTACATAGGTAATGATTTTTTAAATTATTATTATTATTATTACTTTTATTCAGCAAGGATGCGTTAAGTGGATCATGCTACATACAGTTTCATTGTACATGTGATGACAACGTTTATGCATCTCTCACCTTAACACTTGTGGTATGGAGAACATGAAAGCATCTTGAATGACCAGACAGAGAGTTCCAGTCAGAAAGTAAGGGCCAAAGTTTTTGGCTAGTGTCCGGAGCAGACAGAAGCCTGAGCTTTGTTCTTTATGGAGTTTTCTCAGCAGCTGCGTCTGCTCGCTCAGTTTATAACCGAGAGCTTGTGCTCCATTCAGAGCGCATTCTTGCCTGTGTTTGAAGGAGAAAACACATTTTTTTCAAACTTTAGTACAAACAAAGTAAAAAAACTAAAAACAAAATAATAAGTAGTTATGAACAAATTATGCATGTCATGTATTTTACTGAGTAAATCTCATACGTGTGCACAATAGTCACTGAAATCATCAACTCAGGATGGAAGACATGCAGTTTTGGAAACAGTAGGTGTCTTACTGTTGCATTTTGGCCCATTGCTTGGCCCACTCTTTCTCTAGATCACAGATTATTTTTTCAGATGTGTCCTCTTCTCGTAGAGACCAGAGGTCTTCAGCTTTTAAAGGTGAGCGGTAACCCTTTACCACCAATCTGTGAAGCACAAATATATGTTTCTTAGTATCTCATTGGTTTTGGTCATTGGTTCTGCAGACCTTTACAACAAGTCAATGAAATTGAGAGACAAAAATATGACTCTACCTGCCATACCACCAGAACAGTAATTTTGAAAGAAAAGAAGCATCCTCAACTGGACATGGATTCTAGAGGAAAAACCAATATGCTCAGGTATTATTTTTTGAATGTGTTCTAAATATTAATCTACTTATAAAGAAAAAAATCCATCATAACATGGATGACACTGTACCTTTACATATACAGGTTTAAGAGTCGCTGGGCGCTGATCAGCGAAACAGCTGAGGATGAGCTGAGCCAACTGGAGAGCGAAGAATGTGAAAAATGCCACAAATCTCATCGCATCTGCAGGGAAACCCTGTAACACACATGACTGGTTATTAGTAAAGCAGTGTGGAGCACTTCACATGAATATAGTACATTCATTTTAAAGCAAGTGAAAGCACAAATGTTTGTTTATAGTTTTTTGCAATGTTTTATTGGTATAATGTTAGATAAATTAGTATTTAACATAAAATTACCTTAGCATGAAAAGTAGCAAATTAATTATGTGTCCCTTCTCTTTAAACTGCCTATCGCACCACAGAATAATATTAACACAATATTTGGTAAGGAACTTTGAGTCTTGATAATTTGGCAATTATCTGCCATTCTTCTTCTCACCTCTTCACCTCTTAAACTCTGTCAGCTTGGATGGGGGCTGTCAGACATTTTTAGATTTTTCCAGAAATATTTGATAGGGTTCAAGGCCAGGGTCTGGCTGGGCCACTCAAGGACATTTACAGGGTTGTCTATAAGCCACTCGTGCTGTGTTCTTAGGGTCATTGTCCTGTTGGAAGGTGAACCTTCTGCTCAATATCTCAATATTTTGAACAGCCTCAGCCTCAAACAGCCCCACAGCATGAGGCTGCTGCCTCCATACTTTACTTTTTGGATGGTACTGTGCAGGTGATGAGCAGTGCCTGGTTTCCTCATGATGCTTGGAATTGAGGTTCATCAGACCACAGAATCTTGTTTCTCACAATCTGAGAGTGCTTTGTTACAAATTCCAAGTGTGTAGTCATTGAGGAGAGGATTGAATTTGGCCACACCACCATAAAGATTGGTGGAGTGTTGCAGTGATATTTGTCCTTCTTTAAGTTTCTCCCATCTGCATATATGATCATGGAGGTTAACTAAAGTGACCATTAGCTCCTTGGTCACCCATCTAACCAAGTCTCTTCTCCATTGAATGCTCAGTTTGGTCAAGAGGCCAGCTGTAGGAAGAGGCCTAGTTGTTCCAAACTTCTTCCATTATGGATAATGGAGGCTACATGCTTCTGTGAACCTTCAATGCAGTATTTTTCTGAACTCTTCCTCAGATGTGTGTTTTGATGCAATCCTGTTTCTGAGCTCTACAGGCAGTTCTTTTGACCTCAGGGCTTGGTTTTTGCTCTGATATGCATGTTCAGCTGTTAGACCTTTTATTTAGATGTGTGCCTTTCCAAATCATATACATTCAATTGAATTTGCAACAGGTTAACTCCATTCGAAGTGTAGTAACATCTGCAAGCGATATAAATGCTCCTGAGCTAAATTTCAAGTGTCCCAGAAAAGTGTATGAATACTTATGCAAGGTAAAAATTTAATGAAAAATAGTTATTTAAAGCAGTTTAACACAAGGCTGCAACATAAAATGTGAAGAAAATTAAGGCGTTTGCATGCTTTTGCAAGGCACTGCATATGCCCACCTCCTGTTGAAAACCCCTGACCTAAGCTGTAATAAACAACAAACAATTGTTTTTGTGGGACAAGCGGAACTACGCGACAAATGAATTATTAAATAATTTTTCATGTTTTGATTCTCTGCCTCTGTGGAGACAACCAACTAGGCACATAAGTGATGTAGACACATTTGCCAGGGATTTCCCAAGGAGTCATAACCACATAAGCTGCATGCTTCCTGTGGGATCAAATACATATTTTCTCTTCCGTCTGCCCTAGCACCCGGACTGATCCGAGATCAGCCGCCCACTTTGTCTCACCGCAGTGTGCGGAGGCGGTACTGGTGGCTGATGTGGGGAGTGTTCGTTTGGGGATGTTGCCTGCTGTTCCCCTCCCTTCCTTTCAAAGACCTCAGCTTATTATAATGACCTAAATGTTCCATCAAACCAGGATTAATGACACAACAAACCTATTTATGAACACTTCTGAATCATTGTAAAATACAGACCACAGACACACATTTATGCCAAAGGACCCAAACTCTTCTTTCACAGCTTCTAAGAGTATAAAGGTTTTTGGTAATAGTATTCAATAAGCATTCAATCGCAACAACTAAACTTAAGTAACTTGCAGATGATCTATGAGGCAGTGCATCTGCTCTTCAATCAACCAGACAGAAGCTATTTGACCAATGTGAAGTATTTTAAATAATATTAAATTATAATTGTGACCCTGGACCACAAAACCAGTCTTAAGTAGCATGGGTATATTTGTAGCAATAGCCAAAAATAAATTGTATGGGTCTTTGGCATAGATTTTTCTTTTATGCCAAAAATCATTAGGATATTAAATAAAGACCATGTTCCAAGAAGATATTTTGTAAATTTCCTACCATAAATATATTAAAAACTAGTTTTGATTAGTAATATGCATTGCTAAGAACTACGCTTGGACAACTTTAAATGATTTTTTTTCAATATTTAGATTTTTTTTTTTTGCACCCTCTGATTCCAGATTTTTAAATAGTTGTATCTCAGCCAAATATTGTCATATACAGCTTTCAGATAATGTATAAATTTCACCCTTATGACTGGTTTTGTGGTCCAGGGTCACAAATATTTAATTCTATGTATCCTATTTAAATTCTAAAAGAATTCTACTTATGCTTCTGTTTGTATTATTGTTTTCCTGCATTCTTAGTTGTTGTGTTTGACCTATTTGTGTAGAGTTCGATACAAGGTTCAAAATTTGTTAGAGAGAAAATATGCTGAGGTCGGGGTTTTGGGTTCAAAACAGCTGTCCTGCCAGAGGCCTCGAGCTGCTATTGAAAGTTTTACAGGGGCCACTGAGGGCATCCATTCCTATGGGCTTTTCACAGAAACTGTGTCAAACGGCCACGATACGAGAGAATGTGGCTGCGCAGGCCTCTTTAAGAATATGTAAACACAAGCTTCATTTACTCAAATGGTCACAGTCCACACTCTGGACTCCACAATACACATTGTGCGCTTAAATCGTTCAGAGAAACTCAAATCGGTCAGGGAACATATCCTCCCACAGTGTGGTATGAGAGGACCAAGCGCTAGTTGTTTTGCTGTTGCAGTTGGACCTGATGCCCATTGGCAGAGGGCTCATTTAGGTCACAACAGATCCCACCAGTTGTACGAGGCTTCATTATAGTTTTTTTTAGATTTCCTTACTGTATTTTTACTTCCTTACTGTACTTAAGTAGCCTACTTTTTAGCTCAAGTATATGTTTTCAAATTTCATTATTGTCATGTTGGAAAGCTTTCACATTTACCTCAAAATACTCCAAAGAACATCTTATGTTGCTTAATGTTTACATCGGAGGCGAGGGGCGCAGCGCTACAAAATACTAGAACCTATAATCATCTGTCTACTAGGGATGGGTGATATCACTTATTTTGTTTTCGATACTATACCGATACTTTTAAGGCCAGTATCATCGATATCGATATCGATACCGATACGATACTTCTAAACTTAACTTTTAAATTATTACATTTATTAAATTAATAAGAGTAAAATATGTAATTATACCCTTATAAACTTTATATTTGAAATGCATTTTAACATTTAATATGCCTTAATTGCAACTAATTAACTTTTATTTTTTACACATGGTTAAAATATGTTTACTGTAGTGGTAACTACAAAACCTATAATTGAAAATACTTAGTTTCATAAGGGGCTGCTAGTGACAGGCTGTTGCACACATAAAATACAACATTTTTATTCTGACGGTGTATAATTTATATTAACATTACTACAAAACATGATCAATGAACTTTAAGTGTTAATTTAAAGAAATGTAATTGCACAAATTACGTAGGCTACAATTTCAGTTTGTTTATTGTGAAATAGCTCAAACATGTTTTTATTTTCTGTCCTCTGATAAGCATTGTTCTGGGCTGCCGTTCCCAAAAGCATCAATGCTTTCTTATGATACTTTTGGGAAACCCAGCCCTGTTTGAATGCACTGTCTGAAGTGAGTGAATGCTCTCTGTGATTGATTGGTTCTGTCTTGCAACGTTTGCGTGCGTTCAGATAAGTAGGAAAATAGTTATATCGTGCACAGTTATTCCCTAACATAGGTTATACGTCCAACTCAGTGTACATTGCACGCCTTGCTTTTTGTTAAATAAACAAAATCACTGGTAAATAAAACACACCTTAGTATCGATATTTTTAATTTGAGTATCGATACTTTCGATACTCGCATCAGTATCAATATATCGATACTTTAGGATCGATATGTCCATCCCTACTGTCTACATTGTATACAGCGTGGCGTGGCGCGATGCGACAGACAAATCCTCGACATTAAACTGATTCCGTGCGATTTATGATGTACTGACACAAAGTTCAAAACGGTCTATTGTCTCATCCAATGTAGACAGCAGCTGTTGCGGCGCGGTGCGACGCGACAACTGTCGCATCTGGTGTAGACACTACGTTGAACTCCACTACATTTAGCAAAAAAATTTCGTTTTGAATTGGAAAAAGTCCAAAGCCGCCATGAGACACAACATGTCCGACTCGTAAACAATTATCGTTCGGAGCGAATGAATCTTTTGAACCGATTATTTTCAAAGAATATTGAACCAGTATTTATTTCAGTGAATGATTCAAGAATCAGTTGAATCGGTTCACAAATTACAACGAATGATTCACAAAAGTGTCGTGACTAAAATGAACGAAAAACCAGGATATGACCCCAGATTTTCGAGTTGGACTGATACCTTGAAAAGTAAGTTTCTAATGCTGAATTTAAGTCTTAAATATGAAATGTGACACATGAGATATTTGTGTCACATATTGTTTGTGAACTAAATGTGCTGTAAAAGGGTGATTGTATGAAATGCTTGAATGGCTATTTAAGTTAATAATAGCGCAAATCAGTGCTTAAACCTTATTGCAAAGCCCAGCCACATATTTGTGTTAATTGAATGTTTTCACATGGCGCGCCATCAATCGGCCATATTGGCGAATGTGAACAATGCCACTGAACCTAACAAAACTGGCATATTTTGCTGAAAAAATGGTCAGTTATTAGGACTAGGAAAAACATTTGGAGTACTATAGACTGCCAAAAGTAATAACAAATCAAGGAGAAGAGTGCAAACAACTGTCTGAGGAACAAAAGGCGTTTGTGGTTACACCAAAAAAAGTTTTTTTTTTTTTTTTTTTTTTTAAATGGTGATATTTTTGTTCACTTGCAAACTATTTTAAAGTGAATTGCCTATGGGTTGAGCCTATTTTTGTTGCCACACTCTCATCACTATTCATCAGGTCTGGTAGCCACAAAATATAAATATATAACAAAATATGCGCATAGCCTTAAAGATTATACATTCCACGCTCAATATGCGCACAAATGTGAGTTACATGTATATTTCCCTCTCCAGTGCCAAGACATTGATTGTTGCGTCTGTGACAAGTAGTAAAATAATTATGGAGTGGGCGCATCACAGCAGGCGAGAGACGGACAGACTGAGGGAGACAGTATGGGGACCCGCAGACGTATGCGGCTTCTCCTATCTGTCTGGAAAAGCACCAGCGTTGATTGTGACTGGTCTCAGCAAAGCATCAGCTCCAGACAAAGAGGGCATTGAGGGAAGTGGAAAGGGCCGCCCAGACGTCAGCGCTGAGAAGAGCACCATCTGTAAGCACTCTGTTTACGCACCGCTGTGTTTTATACTGACTCTGCTGTGTCTCTCAGACACAACACAGATAAATTTAGAGAGTGTGATTGAGTAACATTCATTAGAAAAAAACATTTGAGGGCCCTTGTTACGCATGGCGTGACGGGAGTATAACAGAGCATAGGCATTTTGTAGTGCCAGAGATTCAAAGTTTAGGGCAACAAGTCAAATTCACTTATTTAGTCACTTATTAGTCTCAAAGCACCATTAATAACTGTTATAATAGAAACCCTTTACAAATAAAGGTATAAAGGTCCAAAAGTATGTGACTGCAAGTATAAATGTTTCTATTTTGTAGTAATTACAAATACAGTTGAGGTCAAAAGTTTACATACACTTTGCAGAATCTGCAAAATGTTAATTATTTTTACCAAAATAAGAGGGTTCGTACAAAATGCATGTTTTTTTATTTAATACTGACCTGAATAAGATATTCCACATAAAAGACATTTACATATAGTCCACAAAAGAAAATAATAGTTGAATTTATAAAAATTACCCTGTTCAAAAGTTTACATACGCTTGATTCTTAATACCGTGTTGTTACCTAAATGATCCACAGCTGTTTTTTGTTGTTGTTGTTGTTGTTTTGTGTTTAGTGGTAGTTGTTTATAAGTCCCATGTTTGAAAAGTTAAACTGCCCACTCTTCTTCAGAAAAATCCTTCAGGTCTCACAAATTCTTTGGTTTTTTAGCTTTTTTGTGTATTTAAACCCTTTCCAACAATCTCAATGATTTTGAGATCTATCTTTTCACACTGAGGACAACTGAGGGACTCATGCAACTATTACAAAAGGTTCAAACGCTCACCGATGCTTCTGTAGGAAACACAATGCATTTAGAGCCAGGGGTGTAAACTTTTGAATGGAATGAGGATGTGTAGATTTTTTTTATTTAGCCTAAATATCTTTTTTTTTTTCATTTAGCACTGCCCCTTAGAAGCTATAGAAGATACTGACATGTTTCCCAGAAGACAAATAAATTAAATTTACCCCGATCTTCAAATGCAAAATGTTTACATCCTCAGCTCTTAATGCATAGTTTTTCCTTCTGAAGCATCAGTGAGCCATTGAATCTTCTGTAATAGTTGCATATGAGTCCCTCAGTTGTCCTCAGTCTGAAAATATGGATCTCAGAATCATTCAGTCATTGTTAGAAAGGGTTCAAATACACAAAAATGCTGAAAAACCAAAGAATTTGTCAGTACTATGCATTTTGTATGATCCCTCCTATTTTGGTAAAATAATTATCATTTTGCATTCTTATGAAACTTTTGACCTCATCTGTATATTAGGAGCAGCACTTAAGCTAGATGTGTTATTATTTATTTATTTATTTATTTAAAATGCTAAAACTTTCTGGGGTTTTTAAAATAGATTATGTTTTAAATTAGATTTAAAATGTAAGATTTTTAATGTACTCTAACATTTTGAACCTTGCTGTATATTGAACTTTGCATAAAAAAAAAAACAACAGCATTTTTTAAATATACAATAGTTTGATATACTGGGGAATACACAAACCTCGTCTATGATGGCTTGTATGTTGGCTCTGAGAGGCACCAGTGAGCAGATCACTGCCAGCGTCCAAAACAGGAAGAGAAAGATGGAGGAACGCAAGCCCCTTAACCTTTCCAAGTGGATCACCAACACTGCCAGTATCTGAAGGCAGAGCGTATTTCGGTCAGTATGCTAGTTGTGGTCATTATAGAGAAATCCAAAACACACTAGAAGAACAGGACAGAATACCATTAAGCAGCTTAAACATGTTGATAGAAAAATCTCTCAAGCAGAATGTATTGATTCTAAACTAGTCTACTGTAAATGTTTAGTCTGTGTCAGGACTTTATCTTGCTGGGCAGATCTGAAAAAAAAAAGTCATTTACTACAACCACTGTTGACTCTGCTGTCTGCTGTGACCAGAGGTAAAAGAGGCTTATTTATCCTGATCCCTTCAGGAAACTTCTGCCAGACGTCTAGCCACAAAGAGATTTGTTCATTCAAGCTTAAATATAACAGATCATAAATCTTAACTATCCTCTAAAAGACTCCCATTGAAAAAAAGAGGCATAATTCAAAACGTAACTTGTATTTCTGAACCAACTTGTTGTTACGGTCTTAACAGCAATTAATAGGAATGTTACTTTGTACTTTTACGCAGTTTATATGTAATTGCGAATATAATTAAATATGATTTTTATTGTGGAGATTGAGGAGAATAGTAACAGTAAGATTTACCATAGTAAGGCTGCGAATTATAGGGCTCAGGAGAAAGACTATGTGATGCTCTATGTCTCTCCTCCTTTCCACCAGCAGATAGACCATCTCCAGGAAACCAAAGGAAGCCAGACAGATGCCCAAACCCTACAACACGTACACAGAGACATGTAAGAATTAACTGCAACACTAAGGTGTCATTCCCCCCAAAATGTTTTACTTACACTACTGTTCAAAAGACTGGAGTTGTACAATTATTCATGTTTTTTAAAGAAGTGTCTTCTGCGCACTAAGCCTGCATTTATTTGATCCAAAGTACAGCAAAAACAGTAACAGAGTTAGTTTTACTATTTAAAATAACTGTTTTCTACTTTTTTTTACTGTGATTTCAAAGCTGAATTTTCAGCATCCTTACTTCAGTCTTTTGTGTCACATGATCCTTCAGAAATCATTCTATTATTCGGATTTGCTGCTCAAAAACAGTTTTTATTATTATTATTATTATGTTGAAAAGTTTCTTTGATGACTAGAAAGTTCAGGAGAATCTTTCATAACATTATGAATGTTTTATTATCACTTTTGATCAATTTAAAGCGTCCTTGCTAAAGAAAAGTAATTTGTATTCTGCTAAAAATGATACTGACTCCAAGCTCTTGAACAGTATAGTGTATAATGTTACAAAAGCTTTTTATTTCAGATAAATGAAATCCTGAAAAAAAAATTACTAAACTGTTTTAAATATTGATAATAATAATAATACTGAAAAATGTTTCTTGAACAGCAAATCAGCATATTAGAATGATTCTGACTGGAGTAATGATGCTGAAAATTGAGCTTTGATCACAGGAGTTAATTACATTTTAAACATGTTAAAATAAAAAACAGTACTTTTAAGCAGTAAAAATATTTGAAAATTGTACTATATTTGCTGTACTTTGGATCAAATAAATGCAGGCTTGATGAGCAGAAGATAATTATTTAAAAAACATTACAAATCTTACTGTTCAAAATCTTTTGACTGGTAGTGTTTTTAAATTGTAATTTATTCCTGTGATGCAAAGCTGAATTTTCAGCATCACTCCAATCTTCAGTTTCACATGATCTTTCAGAAATCATTCTAATATGCTGATTTGATGCTCAAGAAACACTGATTTAATGAAAAGTTCACATGGTACCATGTACATGAAATTACCTAAGTTTTTTAGCTGATTGATTCAAGCCTAAGCTATAGAGGTGGTAACTAGAATTCAGTCAAGTCTTGATATGACCAATATGACTCACCGTCTTGGCACAGCAGAGGCTGGATAAAGATATGCGTCCATTGTCGTAGAATCTGAGGTACAAGCAGTAGAAAGGGGCACAAACCCAGAGATAGAAGCAGGGGAACCACACCAGTACTGTATGCTGGAAGCACTGGGTCAGGTCTGGGTGTGTTGTGTACCATGTGACGTTCCAGTCCTGAAAACACAATGTTACACCGTTAGTCCTCTCTAACTCATTACCTTGTTACATTAGGAGTGATTATATAATTATTAATAACTACTTAGGCAACAACTTTTTAGATTGTATTCACTCTTTGCACTCTAAAAAAAGGTAATTTATCAGATTCCTTGATGTCCATTGATTTTTCACAGTATTTGATCAGTCCAAATGGCTCTGTGTGTTTGCAACAGACAAATTGTGTGAAGTAGCACAAAGGTGAAAGGTAAAACTCCTGTGATAAATCTTCGCTGTTTTTCTGTGCTTTGGAACATCACTTTGTTTGCCAAGTGGGTTTATGATGGGTATAGCTAGATATGTTTTGGGTGCTATTACAAGTCATGACAGGAAAAAAAACTCTTTGCCTCCACAAGTGTACACTGAACCTTACTTGAGCCAGTGACATGACATATTATATATATATTATATCTATATTGCCCTATTTAATGCCACATTCTGATTGTAGAAAATTCACAATTTCTACAAACGTAACATGCAAAGACACTTAATCACTTTCAACATTTCACTATATTCCACTGAGAAGCATCAGCAGCAGCATTTGTATTGATGCTGAGTAACAACTTGTGTGCATTGGTTCTGCTGAGTGATAGTCTGAGTGTGTATATATATTTAAAGCAAAGGAAAGCAAAGCTGTGGTCTGTGACAAAAATGCTGTTCTGTGCATTTCGATTGCATCAAAGTTGCCATCATTGCCAAGACTTCTCTCTCAAGCTGAATTTCACAGGCTCGTTCTATTCAGACATCAGTAATTCACACTGTATCTCTTCAGTTATTTCTGGCCTTTTTATGGTGGAAAGCAGGCTGATGTCCAAACGCAGCTGTAGAACTGTTCCGTTTTTTTTTCCTTTAAACTTTCTCTGGACTGATGAGAACTTGTTTGGCTGTGTTTTATACTGTGGTTATTTCGGCAATGGCACAGCTCTGATAAATACTGCATGCTGGTTAGAAGGAGTCCTGTGGTATGGCAATATATAAGAAGTGTACCCTTGGCAAGCCATAATGTAAACCCCATATGCACCATGAGAAGGGCGAAGAGAGCCAAACACATCTTTGTGTAAGCTTGTTTGCTCATGTACATACAGCAGTACAGCCATTGCCTGAGGTTTTTCTTACTGAAAAATAATTATATTTACTCAACCATATGTCATCCCAAACCTATTTCTTACATGAAATGCAAAAGAAGATTTTCACTGATTGAATTTTGACTTTTTGTTTTGACCCTTTGCAGGGAGTTTGATTGACAGGGAGTTTGATATGACCAATCATAACACCAAATCTGCTATTTTTGTATGTTTTTGGCAGTCTATAGTACTCCAGATGTTTTTCCCGGTCTGACCATTTGACAATTGACCATTTTCAGCAGCAATAATCAGCAAAACTTATGAGTTTCATTCGGTTCAGTGGCATTGTTTACGTTTAGTGCTGCCAATATGGCCGATTACTGACGCGTTGTGAAAACGTTCTATAGTCTTTCCATCCAGTAACTGTTACTTTGCAACTGCACTGCTTGAAGATTTCAGTAATTATTGACTTTTTTGGTCTTTATCTCACATAAACTTATGAATTCAGGAATATGCAATATATAGCGGAAAATCACACAGACCATTTTTCTGATATTTTCATTGCTTTTTCATTTATTTACTTAATCATTCATTAATTTATTCATTCAATCATTCATTAATTCTTAATTCATTAATTTACAGCCAAATTTTCCTTTTGTGTTCCTTTTGTGAGTCAATTATGTAAAAATTTTATTTTAACTGATCTATTTGCATCTTCTAGCATTTTACCTATATTTAGACCAATATCAAAAACACTGCAAGTGCAATCCTGACACATACTACAGGTTCAGGATGAGACACTTGGTTCGTTACGTTGTTGTTTTGGTCAGGATATGTCCTCATCTATGAGGGGGTGTACTGAGTGCGGTCTGGGCCCAGGAAGGGAAAGAGATTCTCATTCACGTGGCAGAGCACAGTCACAGTTTTCCACAGGGAGTTCAATAGAGCATAAAGACACCAGCTTTTACCCGTCCTGCATCCTCTAAGACTATGTTTGCACTGGTCTAAACCCAATGGCAACCACAGTCTCAGGAAGTGATTCAGAGTGGTGTGTGTACCCTTCCTGCAAGTGTAGGAGTTCAAACTGCCGGTCAGCACAAATAATGTTTAAAAACAGTTTAAAAATGACACCGCTGGTGTTTGGATTTATTTAGATGACATTTATAAGGATGGCTTGCAATTCACAAATCTCTGGTCACTTCTTTTGGAAATGGCCAGTGAGAATCTAATAACAATCTCTCATGCTAGCCATAACAGGTCTAACTTAAGGTTCAAAAAGTTCAGCCAGATTGCTGCTGCCAGACATGCTTCAATAGACATGAGCTTATGACTATGACTTCATCTCATTCCACATTTTTTTTTAGTTATTTTTTTTTATTGGGTTACACACTATTAGTTAAAAATACATTTTAACAACAGTAAAATACAATTTAAAATGATTAAAATAGATTGTTTTCGCAGAAATTAAAATTATGTCATTGATTCCTCACCCTCTTGTTGTTCCAAACACGTAAGACCTTAAATTTAAGGTTGAACCACTGATGCCACATGGACTATTTTAATAATGTCCTTACTACCTTTCTGGACCTTGAACATAGTAGTTGTGTTGCTATCTATGCAGGGTTTAGAAAGCTCTCAAATTTCGTCAAAAATATCTTAACTTGTGTTCTGAAGATAAACGAAGGTTCAGGTTTGGAATGACATGAGGGTGAGTAAGTAATGACAGAATTTTCATTTTTGCATGAAATATCCCATTAAATAAGCAATTGGAACTAATGAAACACCGTAGTCTATTAAACTGAAGTCCCTTTGAAGAAAAGTTGGTTCACTCACTTCTATTGGACAGCTGTAGCAGTGATGCGATGATTGTGCCAATCGATTAACTCATTTATTTAAAAGGCTG